>NC_031990.1:83412964-83471849 GCF_001879085.1 Nicotiana attenuata
CCCCCCTACCCCCCCCCCCAATACCCTATTTTTCTGTGTTAAGGCATGCAGCCACATCAGTGTTCAGCTTATAAAAGCCCCTATTTGGTGGTTGCCACTTCTGGTGTAAAGTGGTTGTGATTATAACAGTCCTAGATGTGGCTGTAACATGGTGGTATTCAATAGCCTTTGCAATTATTTGGTGCACATTAATGCGATTTCTTTTCTTTTCAAAGACATTAGAGTTCCTAGTGAGCTAGATGGCCCAGAGGCAGAAGGGCAGTAGCTGTTTCCTTTTGATGCAAGCATTGTAATCAACATTATGAAGCTTATGCAATGTGTCTTCCCAGTTTAGCATAGAAAAGGGGTTGACACTAAGGTTAGGCTTATGGTTGCACAGGTGCAGCAATTGCTGCCAGAACTCCTTGACATTAGCATATTCAAAGATGATGTGATTTATGTCTTCTATGACAGAATCACAGAAGTAGCTGTTTGGATTAATTCTCCTATGTGATATAAGTGGTTCCCTGTAGGCAGCCTGTTCTGCCACATGATCATATAAAGAACTTAATATTATTAAAGGTCTTTAGTTTTCAAATCCAGCTGTATTGGTCTTCCTGAGAAGTGACCTTATGCATGATTGCATCAATGAAGGCGTAGACAGATTTGGTACTGAACTAGTCGTTGGGGTTAAGGTTCCATATGAGTTTGTCCGCAATTGAGGTGGAGGTGGGGATGGAAGTGTTTTTGTTTATGATGTTGATGTTATGAGGGATTAGGTAGGGAATGGAGGTGAAATCCCAAACCCCATTGGAGTACACTTTATTTATGTTGGTGTTCATGTCATTGTGGTGCCATGGGCCATTAAGGATTTATCCAGTGGTTGTATTTTGGGAAGCCATGTATCAGTAAGGAATCTAACCCTATCCCCTTTGTGAACCACCCATCTAGTGCAATTAGTGTATATCTTCCAGCCCTCCTGAGTTTTAGCCTTAGCCCTGTTCCCTCCTCCACTGCAGTGCTTTCCCATAATCACCCTAGCCTAGATGGAGGTAGTGTTATTGTAGAGTCTCCAAACAAGGCTGGTATGACAAGTTTTGTTCTTTAGATGGGCTTGTTGGAGGCCCAACCCTCCCATGTTCTTTGGTTTAGTGATAGTGGCCCACTTGACTATGTGGAGCTTCCTTTTTGCTAGAGTTATTCCCCGGATAAAATATATTTGGATTTTGTCAATTTGGTTGGTAATGTGGGAGGGGAAATGGATGTATTGCATTACATGGTTGGGAATGCTACAAAGGCAAGATTTGACCAGAGTGGTGCGACCAGCCATGTTCAGGAACTTGGTTTTCCAACCTGCCATTCTACTATTGAGATTATCCAAGATGAAATCGAAGTCACTATTTCTAGGGCTTCTATCGAAGATGGGGAAACTTAGGTATTTCCCAAAGTCTCTGGAACCCTTGATTCCTAGAATGGCACTGTAGGTTGTGGCACCCTCTTCCTGGCAGTTGGAAGAAAAGATCACTTTAGATTTTTGAAAGTTGACTTTCTGCCCAGATGCAACATTGAAATTACCCAGGATAGATAAGATTGTCTCACAGTTTCTCCTATTGGCTCTGGCAGACATAGTGAGGTTATCAGCAAAGAACAGATGGGAGATTCTAGACCCTCCCCTACTGATGCTGATAGGGAACCATTCCTTATCAGTTACAACATTTTCAATATTTCTGGAAAGTCTTTCGATGCATATGATAAACAAGTAGGGTGACATGGGATCCCCCTGCCTAATGCCTCTACCGGGCTTGAAGTATTCAGTCTGAGTGTCTTTGACAAGGATAGAGATGGAGCTTGTAGTGAGATTAAGGTGGTTAATTTGGTGGGGAAGTTGAAGAAGAGGAGGGATTATCTGATGAAATACTATTCTAACCTATCGAAGGCCTTTTCTAAGTCCACTTTTAGAATCATATTGGCATTCTTACCTTTCATATTTTGAAAGTGGGTAGTGTACTCTTGTACAATAATGTCATTATCAGCAACCCTGCTATTAGCTAAAGACTGGCTTGAGTTGGGTGTGACGATCCAAAGGGGTCATCACTTGTTTCTTTCCCATTCTGTACTCCCGAGGCCTTAAAAACCTCATTTAGGGTTGCCTCAATTTGCGTGCATTCTGGGCACGTAGCCGGAAAGCTTAAATATGAATCCTGTGTGAAAAATACTAAATTTTGATATTAATATGAATAAATTTGACTTCGGTCAATATTTTGGGTTAACGGACGCGGACCCGTGATTTGACGGTCCTGGTGGGTCCGTAGGAAAATATGGGACTTGGGCGTATGCCCGGAATCGAATTCCGAGGTACCAAGCCCGAGAAATGAATTTTTGTGTGAAATTATTTTCAGGATATGATTAAGGAAAATGAAAATGAAATTTGATTAAAAGACTATGCTATCGGGCTCTTATTTTGGTTCCATCTTATATATGGTTTAAGCGCTTTCTGTAAAGTTTGGTCAAAAACGGACGTCGTTTGACGTGTTTCAGACTTAAAAATGGAAATTTGATGTTCTAAGAAAATTTGGAAGAAATCATGAGTTTCGAGGCTTGATTCGATGTATATGATGTTATTTTGGCGATTTGATCGCACGGATAAGTCCATAGGATGTTTTTGAGGTTGTGTGCATATTTGGTTTGGAGCCCCAAGGGCTCGGGTGAGTTTTGGATAGGCCACGGATTGCATTTTCGAACCTGATAAAAATCTGGTATGCTTCTTCTGTGATCTTCGCAATTGCGAAGTGCCTCTCGCAATTGCGAGCTCGCAAATGCGAGCAGTGCATCGCAATTGCGAAGCCTGGGACTTTGGCCTACTGCGCAAATGCGATCATGTTGTTCGCAAATGCGAAACTAAGGGGGGTCGCAAATGCGACTTTTCCATCGCAAATGCGAAAAGGGCATATCGCAAATGCGACACGTTAGCTCGCAAATGCGAAACACCCCAGATCCTTCAGAGTTCGCAAATGCGAGCTCACCTTCGCATTTCCCAAACTTTGCGAACCCACCTTCGCATTTCCCACATCTGAGGCTTGCATATTTTACACTTAGCCGAATTTTTGAGCCATTTTAACATTCTTTCAAAACACAAACCTCTTTGAGCGATTTTCCAAGATCAAGACTGCTCCCAAATCATTTGTAAGTTGGTTTTTACTCATTTCTTTCAATCTTTAACATCATTTAACATATTTTCCACATAAAATCAATGATTTTCATGGGTGAAATTGGGGGTTTTGGGTAGAATCTAGGTTTTTAAAAAATTGAGGATTTTGACCTCAATTTGAGGTCCGATTTCAAAACAAATTACATATTTGAGTTCGTGGGGGAATGGGTAACTGGATTTTGGTTCGAACCTCGGGTTTTGACCGCGTTGGCCTGAGGGGCATTTTGGTCATTTTACCTAAATTCGCGTCTTAGCTTTAAATTAAATAGTAGAATCAGTTGCTTGAGATGTTATTTACAATGTGTGGTTTAATTGAATAGATTTGGGCCATTTGGAGTCGAGTACTCGTGGCAAGAACGTAGTTGCTAGTTGATTTTAGTCGGTTCGAGGTAAGTATCTTGCCTAACCTTGTGTGGGGGACTTCCCCTAAGGATTTGAGTCTTCTTTGTTGATTATATTCCTTGTACGCGAGGTGACGAGTGCGTGCTCGGATTTATTTGTGGAAAGTTGCCCCTTTTAGGTTCTTAGATCCTTATAATCACCGAATATGAAGTTGTTCTTGATACGATTGAGTTCCCTGTTATTAGTTTCACCTCTACATGGCTTACTTGGAATTTATCTGCCCTTTTTGGTTGTTCTTGTTGCCTAATTGAATTTTACTTGTTTAACTGTAGACATTTACCCTTCTATAGTCACATTATCATTCCTAACTGCTTGTCTTTATCTGGAAAGCATTATTTCTACCTCTCGTGTAATTAATTGGTCTTAATTGGAAAGAAGTTAGATATCCTATGTTTAGTTGATATTTCCTTAATTGTAATTATTTGATTCATGTTACCTTCCTTGTTGTTGAATTGAGTATTTTAGAATTGTTGTTTCGTATTATTTCTCCTTGTTGAGTTGTTCTTATTGCGCTTAGTATTTCTCTGTTACGGTGATTCCTTATGAGTTAGTTGTGATTCTCTTGCTTTGTTCCTGTATATATTGTCATTTGTTGTGTGGTACTTGATACTGTGATGCACGAGGTTTCTGCCGTGCGGTTGTTGATACTTTGATGCACTAGGTTTCTGCTGTGCGGTTGTTGATACTGTGATGCACGAGGTTTCTGCCGTGCTGTTGTTGATACTGTGATGCACGGGGTCTCTGCCGTGCGATTGTTGTTGATGGGTTGCACGAGGTCTTTGCCATGCTATTGTTGCTATTGATGTTCTGCACATGCGGCGTAATAAGGCGGGATATGTTGTATGCTTATATGTGGGTTGCGCATGTGGCAGAATAAGGTGGGAATATTGTGATGCACGTGTGGCGAAATAAGGCGGTGCCTATTATATTATTATTTGCACGCGTGGCGAAATAAGGTGGGCTATGTCAGGGGTTGATTGTAAAGAATTGTGACGGCCGGTGGAGGCATTCCTATTTGTTTTATATTGTGATTGTGGGTTGCTTACTTGTATGAGCGTTACCGCTTGGAAGTTGTGAGGAAACATTCGTACGTGTGGTCCGTTCTCCTTTTCATGTTTTCTAGTTGGTAGGATTCTTGTTAAAAAAAAAACACTTTCACAGGCATTCTCGTAGTTGAACACTCCTATTAGAGGTGAATTCCTCCTGATTTTGCTAAGGGTGGAGGTACGCCCTCGTTTATCCGTTTTATACGTGAGAGTGGCCCTAGTCAACCAATGAATTGTCAGCATGACCGTGAGATTGATGGGGCACAGGATGCCAAGTGTTAGATTTCAGATGCTGGGTTCTCGTGAGTTGTGGTTTGTCCGAAACTTGGTAAAATTGTTGAAAGGGTTGAATAAGACCTTATGTGAACATCATTGTAGGATATGAGTATTTGACTTGCTTTTCCCCTTACTGTGTTGTGACCTTAGGATTTGGATTGTGACTCTGCCGTCATTTCGTATCATCATTATTATATTCTCGTCGTCACTTGTTGCCCTTTTTTCCCTTATTTTGAATTGTAGCATTCTTGGTCATTCATGCAGTCCTTACTCATTTATATATTGTTTCCATTATTCCTATGATTATACTGTTTATTTGACCGGTAGGTGTCTTGACCGTTCCTCGTCACTACTCCCCCGAGGTTAGTCTTGATACTTACTGGGCACCACCGTGGTGTGCTCATGCTACTCTTCTGCACATTTTTGTTGTGCAGATACAGGTACCCCCACTCAGTTCTGTCAGCCTTGGAAGGAGGCGTATCGGTAGAGACTTCGAGGTATATCTGCTACGTCCGCAGACCGAGGAGTCCCTTTCCAGTTTTTCTGTAATAAGTATAGCTCCTTCAGTATTTTGTCCTTTGTATAGACATTCTTGAGTCAGAGCCTCTGATGTATCCCTTAGCTTGTGATTTGTGAGTTTCCGGGTTTTGGGAGTTTTGTTAGCTTCGAGAATTGTTGTGGTATGTGCCGAGCGGCACCTTTAACACCGTTTTGTTTTACCAGTTCAGTTTTATTTACTTTCTTCCGCAATTATGGTTTATCTTCCGCATTGTTAGGCTTACCTAGTCGTAGGGACTAGGTGCCGTCACGACATGTTCACGGAGGGCAAAATGGGGTCGTGACATTGGGCCAATGATATTCTGTAGCAAAGGTTTAACTCTACTAACAATGATCTTGGTGATCAGCTTATACATGTTGTTGCACAAACCTATTAGCCTGAAGTTTTTCAGCATTGTGGCATTAGGGAACTTAAGGATAAGGCATAGGTTGGTTTTGTTTATTTAAAGAGGGATTGTACAGGTGGAGAAGACAATGTGGCAGTACTGGATTACCTTACCAGAAAGAATGTGCCAGTACTTTTTATAGAAAAAAGGGTCAAAACCATCAGGCCTAGGTGCCTTCATGGCCTTGAAGGAGAACAAGGCACACTTGATCTTAAAGAGCCTAAGGGTAGAGTCAATGGTGCTATGCTCCTGAGAGTCAGGACATTAGCACTATCAGTAATGTGACTCTTGTTCAAATTTGAGCTTTGGTGTTCAGTGGTATAGATCTTAGTGAAGTAGTTAAGGATTGGGTCTTTAATGCCTTGGGGATCTAGTATACTGTTCCTCACCTCATCTTTTAGAGACATGATCATGTTCCTCCTTCTTATGTTAAGCGTGAATATGTGAAAGAATTTAGCGTTGGAATCTCCCTCATTTAACCAATTGATTCTGGATTTAAGCTTCCAGAAGTTTTCTTCACTCTTAAGAATGACAGAGAAATCTTGCCGGAGCTTGGCTTCTAGGTCCTGAAGGAAGGTACTGAAGGGATAGACATTAGACTTCTAGATGCCAGCTAGTCTAGCAAGGATCTGTCTTTTCCTATGGAAGATGTTACCAAAAACATGTGTATTCAAATCAGCCACCCTATTAGTAAAAATAGAGGTAGCTCTCACAATATCAGTATTGGCTGCAAAACTATCTTCCACAAGGGGAAGAAAGTTAGGGTTGTTGCACCATATAGAGTCAAACATAAAAGGCTTGTTGGCCCTGTTCTGACTTTGATAGATTAAGATTAGGAGAAGAGGACAGTGATCAGAGTGCGTCCTAGGTAGATGGGTAACAGTTGAGTCAGGAAACCCATCTATCCAATCATCAGTGGCAAAGCACCTGTCAAGTCTTTCCAGGATCAGGTCTTGCTTGTTGGTGTATCTTTTATTAGACCAAGTATATTTTGAACCTTTAAATCCTAGATCAACTAATTTGCGATTGTTGCTTCTATTAGTGTTCAAGATATTACCCCCAAACTTATCCCTGACTTTTAGGAGTTTATTGAAGTCCCCCCCCCCCTAACAACCCAACTACCCCTATAGACAAAAGCCAGGTCCTCTAGTGTATTCCAGAGTTTATTTCTATTGGTAACACAATTACTAGCATATATAGTAGAAAAAAGCTATTTAGAGGAGAAGGAAAGTACCTTGACCATGACATGCACCCCCTGCGGAGTAGTGGCCACTTCCTCTAGCTTAACCAGTTCATTTTCTACATAAGCACAATCCCACCAGACTGGCTAACAACAGGGGATTGGAATTGAGCATCAAACTTGAGCTCAGCAGTGAGGTGCTTATGGTCTGCCATTCCAATCTCCAGCAAGACGAGCATGGTAGGGTAAAGAAGCTTCACCATAGATGCACAGTGCCTAAAAACTCAGCACTATTATTCCCTCTAGCAGTCCATATTATGAAATTAATTAATAGTGGGTTTTGGGTTAGAGTCTTCCTTTTGATTCCCTTCTCCTTGCTCGTTGGGGTTGGCTTCAACATACCCACTAGAGGGACCAAAGTCACTGCTGAGTTTTTTGAGTTTGGAAATGAGGGAACTCACTACACCATTTTAAGCCTACAACCACCCTTGAGAAGTGTGGCCTAAGATGCCAAGAAGTGTAGCATTTTGGGCAAAGGCAACACTTTACGACTTTAGGCAACGCTTTTGGGGGGTGGCCTAAAGTACCGTAACCTTTGACTATTGGCCACGCTTTGTAGGTGTTGCCTTAGAAGCCACGCTTTAAAAGTGTGGCCGATCTGGTGCAAAGGCCACACTTATATTTTCTCATATAGCCACGCTTTTATGACATAAGGCTACACTTATGAAGCTTGATCTTTGTCACGTTATAGGCTACGCTAACAAAGTGTGGCTTCTAGAGCAACATTTATCATTAACAATGCCAGATTGACAATCCCTATGGCCACACTTTCTAAGCGTGGCAATTTTGTCTGCACTACAAAGTTATTTTTCAAATACTTATATTAGCCACAATATTGTTCTCTCACACACACACACACACACACACACACACACACACACACACACATATATATATATATATATATATATATATATATATATATATATATAAAGCATTAAATTAAATGATAAGTAATAGAATAAAAATAATTCAAATGCATATACTTGAAATAAATTTAAACAAAAAAAAAAACATACTTTCTGTACTTCTTAGTAATAAAGCAGTGTTGGTTCAAGAAGTTCACTAGCAAAGAACTCTACAAAACCAAATGTACTCATTATTTATAGCTGTCAACAAAAATAAACATCTTGTTCAAAAGGTCTTCACCATTCACTTTAATGATTCAAATTGTTTTGTGGCCACCATTTCCAATTGCATCACCCGTATTTTCCTACACATTCAAAATAAAATTATAAATTAGAAGAAACAATATATATATATATATATATATATATATATATATATATATATATATATATATATATATATATATATATATATAGTATGCACTGGTTATATCTTACTAAGAACTAAGTGAGTAATTATCTCTGACTAGTTATCTGCATAGAGTAAGAGTGAGTAGATATATTCTAATTTGTCTTAAGAGGCAAACTGTTTAGTATTAGAGTGAAATGGACGTTAGATGGAATGGAACAAATATAAAGGATTGTTTAAGCTTGACCTATTTTGGATTGAAACATAGTTGATTGAATGGAAGGGTATCTAGTTTGTAGAGGCTTAGATAGGATTGCAAAGTAAATGTATTATTAATTGAGATCAAACTTGTTTCCAGGAGAAGATTTCTGAAATAGCAATGAAATGGACCAAACTAGCAAGAACTGGAGCAATTGAGGCAAAATTCATGGGCGTCGATGTGAGCACGATCATGTTCACAATGGAGAAAGGCCAAGATTTCTGGTGTCTTGTTCTTTACCTGCTAAATGCCTATTGATCCTTGAAGCAAAGAGTTGTTCTAATGCCTCAAAGCTATCAGGGATTAGGTAGAATTTTGTCAAAAACAGTAGTCGACCATCAAACAAATATCAGAACACTTGTATGATGAATGTCAAGGCTCTAGTTTTGATTTAAATTTTAGCCCTCAAATGCATCTTTATTGCATGGTTTTACATTATTCAGTTCTTGATTTTGGGACGACGCATTACTTGGTATTTCAGAGAGTAATAAGTTGTGTGTGCTAGAAAATTTGAGAATCTCTTATTTTTCTCCATTTTGCAGTTGAAAGAGTTCTTGTTAAGCCAACCAAAAGCATATGAGGTTAATGTGAGGACCCGACCCGTCGTCTCATGGGTTACCGCTCCGTTTCCCCCATTTTTCTGCTTCTTTATGCTTCATTATCAGCGTCTTGTGTGATCGAGTTGGCTTGGATTGATTTTAGAAGAAAATGAGACACTTAGTCTCTTTAAGGAAGGCTTATTTTGGAAAAGTCAACCGAATATTGACTTATGTGTTAGAGCGCTCGGATATGAATTCCGATGATTCGGTTAGCTTCGGGTGATGATTTGTGACTTAGGAGTGTGATCGGAAGTGATTTTGGAGGTTCGGTGTAGAATTAGGCTTGAATTGGCGAAGTTAGTATTTTGGCGAATTCCGGTTGATAGGTGAGATTTTGATCCGAGGGTCGGAATAGAATTCCGAGAGTTGCTGTAGCTTCTTTATGTGATTTGGGATGTGTGTGAAAAATTTTAGGTCATTCGGAGGTGATTTGGTTGGGTTTTTGATCAAATGCGTGTTTCGAAAGTTTTAGAAGAACTTAGGCTTGAATCCGATGTGAATTGATGGTTTTGGTGTTGTTTGAGGTGTTTTGAGGATTGGAACAAGTTTGGGTGATGTTTAAGGATGTGCCGGTGATTTTGGTTGAGCTCCCAGGGACCTCGGGGTGATTTCAGATGGCTAACGGGGAGTTTTGGACTATGAAAAGTTGCAGAAAAAGGCATCAGTTGTTGCAGAGCATTTTGCTCTATGCGATCGCAGGGGGTGTATTGCGATCGCACAGAAGGATTTTGAGGGGGTGTTTGGTTGTTCAATGCTATCGCATAGTAAGGGTAGGGTTGCGATCGCATAGTGTTAAGTGGACCTAGGGGCTTGAATGGAAATTTGTTCAACGCGAACGCGGGTGTCACACCTCCTTTTTACACACCTACCCCGAAGGATAATGTATAAGGGAGTTTTTCCATTTAAAGTGACATTATTCGAAATGGGATTATTTATTTATTTTTCAGAGTCGCCACTTGGGATAGGATTGGCTTTTGGTGTCCCAAGTCACCGGTTTAAATTAAATCCCAAATCGAGGAAAATTTCGACTTCCTGTTGGAGTCTGCGAACCAGAAATTCTGAATAAGGAATTCTGTTGACCCGAGGGAAGGTGTTCGGCACCCCCGGATCCCGTGGTTCTAGCAGGGTCGCTTAAATTATTATAATTGGCTAAAAATCTGATTTTAATACATGTTTTAACTTATGTGCTTTTTAAATTTAAAACGCTTTTATTATTATTTTTTAAGAGAATTGCAACGTCGTAAAAACGCGTCTCGAACCACGTCACATAAATGCACCCGCGGTTTTTGACACATTTCGACTTCGTTGAGATTTGGATTTGGGTCACATAAATGTGCACCCATATTTAAGAAGGTAATATTATTAAATACCGGGCCTAAAGCAGCTAGCGTATTATTAACTTTGCGGGAGGCCATGAAATTCGCTAAATGGCACGTCCCAAATTCTAAGGATTTTAATATGAACATTTAAAGAGGGCCACGGAATTTATGATTTTTGTTTGGTACGACGCACCTCGATTATATTTTTTAAAGGATACTAGACTAAGCTTGAAGGGCCATGAACTATTGCTACCCCTAATTTAGTAGGCTCTGAAACCATTTATAATTGACTAAGCACTAAGGGTATTTGGGCTATTATTGTTTCTAAATGAAGGCTGGATCAAAACATAATTGGGCCTAACATGATGGCTTGCCTTAAGCAACTTTGTGTCTGAGGCTTCCTAATCAGCCCACATTCTAAAGAACAAATAAACGCAAGACTGGCAACCATTTTGGGCCTCTGAATACACTACTCAACAGATAATGCTGGATATAAAATTAGGTCCAGTACATCAAGTTTCAATTTAGTAGAACTTTCAAAATTTCAAGCCCAATCGATAGGCTCTTCTTCAAGTATATACCTGTTTTACGCACAATAGCAAAGCTGGACCTATAAGATTTCCATATGGACAATTCATCTATAATTACTTAGCAGGCTCATGAAGACACATGCATTTTTGGATACTACTCGACCAGAAAACAAATCCTCTGAATTTGATGTGCTCATTTTCTATATGCTCATTTCCAAACTATTGCATTTAACAACAAATTGTTAATCCCAAACTAAAGGAAATACAACGTAAATGTAAAGTACTACACTGTTTTAAACCATAGGCTAGCTCTTTCAGATTACTAATTATGAATTAAACTAATCTTAATCACAGATAAATTGAACGATAGGCTAGCTCTTTCAGAACACTAATTATGGATTAAACTAATCTTAATCACAGATAAATTGAACGATAAAAGAAAAGAAAATTTACTTATGTAAGGTTAAACCACACTGAACTGCCGATTCAAGCACCGGAATGATGTGAACCTGTGTTCTTCACCAAGAACAAACGAACACATTATCTCGAGGCTCGACTCAAACTCTGGACTCAGGAAATTGGGGAAAACTCGAGTAACTTAGACTTTTAGGGGTCTGCCGTTCTAAGATCTGAAATTCGAGAAGCTTTGGTAATATTCGAAGGCTATAGACCATGGATTCGTAAAGAGGGAGATGAGGAGGCTTTGTGGTGTTAATTTGGTAAGGGTTGGGAGATTTAGGGTTTTGGCTGAAATTTCAAATCAGTATTCGAGAAGTTTAGTGGGGATACGAGGGAAAGGGTTTAGGGATTTAGAAAGAGGAGGGTGAGGGGATGTTGTGGTGTAAATTTGGGGCCGTTTGGTGACCGGCCGCTGCCGTGAGGCGATTTCCGGCGGCGGTCAAGGGTGGTAGACGGTGGCGTTATGTTTCTCTGAGAATGGGAGTGAGAGAGAGACGACTTGGGGGGGGGGGGTAGGGGCTTATCCGATCGTTTTATATCAAATGGGGAGGGACTTCTCGACCGTCAAATCGATAAACATCGACGGTTGAGATTGAAACTTAAACAAACGACGCCGTTTTGGAACATCAGGGCTGGACCGGGTAATTTGGGTTTGGGCTGGACTGGGGAACAGGTTACAAAAGTGGTCTTGGGCCAATTTAAACGGGTTTGGCCCAAAAATTGGGTACTCTATGAAGACCAATGATTTTCTTTTAATTTCCTCTTCTTTTGATATTTTTTTTGTTTGTTTATTTATTTATTTATTATTTTTCTAATTTTTGTTAAATGCGAAATTACAAATAAAGACCCAAAATTGACTCTAAAATTATACTACTTAATCTCCAAATTAACTAATTCCTAATCTAAAAGAGAACTAAGACAAATTAAAAGAATTCAAAGTAGGAATGCAAAGAACTATTTTTGTTATTTTCTTTATTTTTATAATATTAAAATGCGCACTATTTTGTATTTTTGGAATTATATCAATTAAAATGCACACAAAAATGCAAGCAAGACACAAAATTATGCAATTAATTCCTAAAATTCAAATAATAAAAGAAAAATCCTAATTCTAAGGAATTTTATAGGAGTAATTTAAGCGTGACAAAAATCACGTGCTCACAGCGGGTAAGTTTGCGGTCGCATAGGGTCAGGAGTTGATGAATTGCGATCGCAGGGGTCTGTATGCGATCGCATAGTGTTAAATTTGGAGCTGGAATTTTTGTGCATCGTGACCGCAAGCCTGGGACTGCGATCGCATAGAGGATAAACAGACCTGGACAGAAGGGTTTTAAAACATTTTGTTCCGCGAGGTTAAGTCATTTTCCACCATTGTCGAATATTTTGAGAGCTCTTGGACGGGAATTGAAGAGGGTTTCGAAGAGGATTGATTGGAGGTAAGTTCTATGAACTAAAACATGATTTAGTTGTGAAATTAACCTTGAAATTCATGGAAACTTAGCAAAAAGGGGAAGAACTAGAGCTTGGATTTTTAAATTTTAAATTGGGTTTTGATGGGTCATTTGAGCTCGGATTTGGGAGTTCTTGATATGTATAGACTCGTGGCGAGATAAGGAACCCGTTGAAGTAAGAATTTCTGAGTTTCGAGAAGTGGGCCCGGGGCTCGGGTTTTGCTAATTTTGAGATTCTTGATATTTTTTGATTGTTTTCGATTGGGTATTGTTCCCTTAGCATATTGTGATGTGTTCGCTCTAATTTTGGATAGACTTGACGTGAGTGGAGGCCGATTTGAGGGGCAAAGGCGTCGCGAGCTAGAGATTTGCCGGTTCGAGGTGAGTAATGATTGTAAGTGATATTTTGAGGGTTTGAAACCCCGTATCTGTACATCATAGTGCTATATTGAGGTGACTTGCACGCCGGATAGCGAGCGTGGGGTAGAGCACCGTTGGGATTGTGACTTAGTCCGTCCCGGTAGATGAATATACTGCGTATTTGACTGAAATTCACTTATTATCATTTTAATTGAGCTGATTGCTATATTTGGGCTTCGTGCCAATTGATTGAATCCTTCAGGGATTATTATTACTGGTTTCTTACCATTTGTGCATATCATTGAACTCAGTCCTAGTATTCAATACTGTTTTGCAAACTCAGCCACCTTTTCTTAAACTTGAAACCTAATTAATATTTTTAATGAAGTTTGGGCTGAATATTTCTGTATGATTGTGCTCGAGGGGCTTATGTGATTTTTGGACCGAGTATAGGATCGGGCTGCACGCCGCAGCGGTATGATATTGATATTGATATGAGGCCGAGGGCCTAGTTGATGCCACGAGATGGCTTATTATTGTGCTTGGGCCGTAAGGGGCCCCTCTCGGAGTCTGTACACCCCCAGTGAGTGCCGTCGACGATAAACGGATCGGGCTGCACGCCGCAGCGATATGTAGAGCGGGCTACACGCCGCAGCGGTATGTGGAGCGGGCTACACGCCGCAGCGGTACTAGTACTGTTCTGTGTGTTTATTTTATCTTATTTGCTTGCCTTACCTGTTGTTTGTGTTACTTCATGTGATATCTACTGGATTGCCTGACATTATCTGTTAATTGAGTGTGGTGCCCGAGGGGCGGAATTCTGTGCTTATCTGCACTATTCGAATTGCATTCTCTTGCAAAATATTGAAAAAGTCATTTTTAAAGAAGTTTTAAACTGAGCTAAGATATTTCTAAAGATTTCACAACTTCACTGTTTTTCTCAAAAGGTTTTACACTACTCCTATATAGCATCATGGTTTGCTTTACGTGATTTCTTACTGCTCAGTTATTATTTACCCTTATTACTCACTGAGTTGGAGTACTCACTTTACTCCCTGCACCTCGCGTGCAGATGCATGTATTTGTTCACCCGGTAGCGGGTTTTGGCTGATCAGAGGCAGAGATATAGGAGTAGCGAGGTGACTGCCTGCGTTCGCAGCACCATTTTTTCTCTCTTTTGGTTCATTATTCCGGCTTTGTGTATTTTAGGTCTTGTAGTTGTATTTTTACTCTGATAGATGCTCGTGACTTGTGACACCCCGGTTTGGGCTGTGTGGGGTTGTAATTCCGTTAATTAAATTTATTAAGTCATATTTTGACTGTTATTCACGTTTAAATTGTTTTTGAAAAGACGAGTTGGGTTAGTTGGCTGGCCTCGTCTTCACGAGAGGCGCCATCATGACCAGTGCGGGGTTTGGGTCGTGACAAGTTGGTATCAAAGCCTAGGTTACTAGGTCTCACGAGTGATGAGCAGGTTTAGTAGAGTCTCGCGGATCGGTACGGAGACGTTTGTATTTATCCTCGAGAGGCTGCAGAACGTTTAGGAAAACTTCACATTCTTGAATTCTTGTCGTGCGTCCTTGATTCAACTTGAAAAGAAACTCTTGAAATTCCTTCCACGAGTTTGTATGCGCACATGAGCGCTCAGTATCAGATGTGCCTTGATGGCTTGTGATTCCCCGATCGAGAGGCGAGATGTGATCTTTGTGAGTTTGCTGTTGGGCCAGTCTGGAGGACTTGAGGTCGGATATTTGCCTATGGCTTGAGCACCGAGGTGCTGATTGTGTGAACAAGTATTTTGAACTTATATGTTCGGGATTGTCCCTATTAGCAGGAATGGCGGTTGGATAGCTAAGTGACGAGTATGTTAGTACTGCGAGATGTATCTATATGACTTGGTAGTGACGAGGAAGTCTGCTGGATAATAGATGAACTATTAAGTGTTCGATTCCTATTGTGATTTGATGTGTAGTTGAGTTATGGGCGCGTGAAGAATCGTTTCGTGACTCCTAGTGGGAGTGAAGTAACTTTCATGTTGCGGTATGAGTTCAGGCTCAGGAAGACTAAGTGGCTGTGTAATGTGTATGACGGTGGAAGGTATACGAAAATGTTATATTGAGGCAAAGCAGGTGGGTTATCTCCTGCGAAGTGTTCTGAAGTGGTGTGATCCTTATGTGTATGTTAGAAGATCTCATGTTTAATGGAAGGGTACGTGTTGAAATTTGAAATTTCGGGTCGCTTAAGAGAGTGTACTTAACTGTTGCGAGGTCGAATGCGAGATTTGTAGAAGATTTGCAGTACTAGATGACCTGTGTTTTCACAACTTAAAAATGATTTGAGTTTAATCTCACTATGGTATTGTGGCATCAATAGAGTAAAAGTGTTATGAGTTATCGAGTGTATCTTGATCTATGGCTCGAGCCAAGTGAGGGAGTCTGCTGTGAGCAGTTGATTGCACGGTTAGGTGCTATGTTGGTTCCAGTTTGAGGCGTGCGAGTGAATTAGCTAGGGCTCGAGAAAAGGAAAATATTGGCAAAGGTTATATTATGCTTCATAGGGTATGAGAATCACGAAATGTCTAGAGTTGTTGTTGGTAAAGAATGCTCGGTGCATAGAGCAAGAATTTGCTTGGTTGTATTGGGATGAGAACCTCATTTTGCGGTGTCGGAGTGCCAATGAGGCACGAGTGGTTCTGTTAGTTAGGTAAGGTAATTTGCAGTTTGAATAAGAGTGAATGACTTTCGAGAATGGTTGTAAGGTGTTCAAGATTCTACAAGGAACAATCTGGTATCTTAAGGTTGTGCATGTGGTTAGAGACTGTGTTTTCATTGGAAGAGGTCAAGACTTGTGGTATTTTAGGTTAATTATGGGATTCTATGTATCAGTATCAGGAAAGTAAAGGTAACGAACTTAGATTCGCAGGAATTTCTTCAGAGTAAAGTATTCTGGAATGTGGTGTTTATAGGAATATTTGAGAGAGTATTCAGCGGCTTATGGGCCTTAGTGAGCGTGGAGTTATGTTTGGGTCTCGTGAGGTAAACCTGGGTTGAGAAATTGTAGTGCTACAGCAAGAGGAGATATCAAGTTGAAAATGAATCAGAAGGAAATTTAGATAGATGAAGTAGCTTGATAGTAGAACGAATCGGTATGGAAAGGATATGATTAACTCTTTGTATGTGTTCGAGGTAATGGGTTCTTACATGTATTTTGCAGCAATGCTCATGGGCTTTGATGGCTTGCTTAGCTTGGTATAGTTAGAAGGATTCAGTCTTGGCACCTTAATTTGTGCAAACGGAATTGGGAGAGTTCTTGTTGATTTCTACCGTGGTTGGAGAGGTGCATTTTCTACGAATGTCGGAGGCATGGGATGTGTAATGATTTTTCTTCTAAATGGGATCAATGGAAGTTCTTGGCTAGATGAGTTACAGTTCAGTTCTGAAAGGAAGTTCATAAAACTCTTAGGCAACGGGTAGCCTCAGATGATTAAGGAAATGGTGTTGTTATTTGGAAGTGATTTGACGAGAGTATAGGTTTCAGAAAAAGGGCAACGTGATTAAGTAGATGGTACTTCGGTAGTATTGCGGCACTTTCTTGTTGGATCGACTAGTGGTATTTGGGTTGCTTGGTGGCACAGGGAAATTTTAGACTATCTATCGTGGGATGATTGGGTATTAAAGGTGTGGCATCTGTTCGGGCGGCGAAATTAGGATCGAATATGATGGTTCATGTGCTGGGTGTATGTGGAGACAGAAGTTCCCATATTCAGGCTATGATGTGGTATGTTAGATTCAGATGTGATGTTGGGATTTAGATTGGTTGTCTCAGTGTCAGGATTACTCTGGACTATTGCGCTATGGGCTATGCCGGAAATGCCATGGGCTGAGTGGCGAGGTGCGTCTGATTATGTTCTAGTAGAGTGGCTTATGTTTCGAAGAACCAGCGAACGGCTGGGAAGGATTGCTTTTCTTATTTGGGCCTTCGCGATGGATGTCAGTGCAGAAGTTTCCACCATTGATTCAGTTCCGGTGTTGAGGGACTTTTCGGATGTGTTTCTTATGGCCGGGCATGTCGCCGGGCAAGGTTGTGGATTTCGGTGTTGATTTGGTGCCTTGTATCGTATCGTATAGCATCAGCAAAGTTTTTGAAGTGGAAGGAGAAACTTCAGGCCTCCTTGTTAAAGAGTTCGTTGGTAGGCCAATGTGGATGCGTGTTCTAGCTTGAGTCGGCTTGGTTGGCCCCGAATTGTATTGTTGAGGGATAGGTTGATTCGACCATTATTGAGCTTGTTAGTGATCTGGGGAGATCTATGAGTTGCTTTTTGTGTTGCGAGACGTTATGATTTGTTGGTTATTGGCACATATGGTGCGGTTTCATTGGGGTTTCATAGTAGAAGTCGAGCCAGAAGAGTAATTGGGAGTTGCTCGGTGAATGACGTACCGGTTATGTCCTATCGGGTTTGCACGGTGTATGTTATTTGTTTCACCGTGGGTGTAATGACTTTCTTTGGTTCCAGACATCGAATTGTGCGTGGCTGTCGATTTTGAGCATAGTGACTTGAGGTGTTTCATGTGGAGCAGTATTTGGATAGGATCGTTCGATGCAGCAAAGCTGTGTGGGAATATGACCTTGCGGGTCAAATTTGTGTGTTCTACTTCTATGATGTGAGACGGGTTCTCAACCGTGTGATGTGACGATATTGGTGAGCTTGAGGTACAGCTCTTTCGTTTGGGTTATTTCATGATTTGAGTATGTTCAGACCGTTTATTATCGGTGCACGAATTATGCGAGTTGTGTCTTAGGCCTGCATTGATGTATCATGTCACCAGAGTGGTGTGTTGGATTCGAGGTGATCGTTGGGGTCATTAATGAATACGAACGGAATTGATTTTAGCTTGTTGGAAGGATCATATCGAGGTTCAGCTCGGAAATCTGCTGTGGTATTAGCCAAAAAGGGAAGTGACTTCATGAATGGCTGATCTGAGAGATGGTTATGGTTTATTGCGTGTTTCATTATCATTGGCAGTATATGGGAGCGTTGGAACGAGACTTTAGTTGATAAGAGGTTTCTACCGGTATTCGGGTGTTGTGTGCAGCTGTTGTGAACGGAAGTTATCGCTACATGTGTTGGAGTTACGTGGTATATTGGATAATTGCACTTGAGATTGCAGGCATGGGTTACTGCAGTTGGTTCGGAACTATTCAGAGAATAGGTGTGAGGTTTTGATCGTAATGATGGTTTCAGAAGTGAAAGTGTGGTTCTATGGTTTATGGACTAGGATGGATGGTGAAATTTCGGCTATGTTGTGTTATCGGACCTATGTGAGATAGGGTGACGTGGGATCGCCCCCGGGTATGTGCATGGTAAAGTTATTCAGCTATTGGTTGGCTTCTAGAACAACTCTGGGTACGCTTGAGGACGAACGTTTGTTTAAGTTGGGGAGGATGTGATGACCCGACCCGTCGTCTCATGGGTTACCGCTCCGTTTCCCCCATTTCCTACTTCTTTATGCTTCATTATCAGTGTCTTGTGTGATCGAGTTGGCTTGGGTTGATTTTAGAAGAAAATGAGACACTTAGTCTCTTTAAGGAAGGCTTAGTTTGGAAAAGTCAACCGGATATTGACTTATGTGTTAGAGGGCTTGGATATGAACTCCGATGATTCGGTTTGCTTCAGGGGATGATTTGTGACTTAGGAGTGTGATCGGAAGTGATTTTGAAGGTTCGGTATAGAACTAGGCTTGAATTGGCGAAGTTAGTATTTTGGCGAATTTCGGTTGATAGGTGAGATTTTGATCCGAGGGTCGGAATGGAATTCCGAGAGTTGCTGTAGCTTCGTTATGTGATTTGGGATGTGTGTGCAAAATTTCAGGTCATTCGGAGGTGATTTGGTTGGGTTTTTGATCAAATGCATGTTTCGGAAGTTTTAGAAGAACTTAGGCTTGAATCCGATGTGAATAGATGGTTTTGGAGTTGTTTGAGGTGTTTTGAGGATTGGAACAAGTTTGGGTGACGTTTAAGGATGTGCTGGTGCTTTTGGTTGAGGTCCCGGGGACCTCGGGGTGATTTCGGGTGGCTAACGGGGAGTTTTGGACTATGAAAAGTTGCAGAAAAAGGCGTCAGCTGTTGCAGAGCATTTTGCTCTATGCGATCGCAGAGGGTGTATTGCGATCGCACAGAAGGATTTTGAGGGGGTGTTTGGTTGTTCAATGCGATCGCATAGTAAGGGTTGCGATCGCATAGTGTTAAGTGGACCTAGGGGCTTGAATGGAAATTTGTTCAACGCGAGCGCGGGTGTAAGTTTGCGATCGCGTAGGGTCAAGAGTTGATGAATTGCGATCGCGGGGTTCTATATGCGATCGCATAGTGTTAAATTTGGAGCTGGAATTTTTGTGCATTGCGATCGCAAGCCTGGGGCTGCGATCGCATAGAGGTTAAACGGACCTGGACAGAAGGGTTTTAAAACATTTTGTTCCGCGAGGTTAAGTCATTTTCCACCATTGTTGAGCATTTTGAGAGGTCTTGGACGGGAATTGAAGAGGATTTCGAAGAGGATTGATTGGAGGTAAGTTCTATGAACTAAAAACATGATTTAATTGTGAAATTAACCTTGAAATTCATGGAAACTTAGCAAAAAGGGGAAGAACTAGGGCTTGGATTTTTAAACTTTAAATTGGGTTTTGATGGGTCATTTGAGCTCGGATTTGGGAGTTCTTGATATGTATAGACTCGTGGTGAGATAAGGAACCCGTTGATATAAGAATTTCTGATTTTCGAAAAGTGGGCCCGGGGCTCGGGTTTTGCTAATTTCGAGATTCTTGATATTTTTTGATTGTTTTCGATTGGGTATTGTTCCCTTAGCATATTGTGATGTGTTCGCTCTGATTTTGGATAGATTCGGCATGAGTGGAGACCGATTTGAGGGGCAAAGGCGTCGCGAGCTAGAGATTTGCCGGTTCGAGGTGAGTAATGATTGTAAATGATATTTTGAGGGTTTGAAACCCCGTATCTGCACATCGTAGTGCTATATTGAGGTGACTTGCACGCTGGATAGCGAGCGTGGGGTAGAGCACCGTTGGGGATTGTGACTTAGTCCGTCCCGCTAGATGAATATACTGCGTATTTGACTGAAATTCACTTATTATCGTTTTAATTGAGCTGATTGCTATATTTGGGCTTCGTGCCAATTGATTGAATCCTTCAGGGATTGTTATTACTGGTTTCTTACCATTTGTGCATATCATTGAACTCAGTCCTAGTATATAATACTGTTTTGCAAACTCAGCCACCTTTTCTTAAACTTGAAACTTAGTTTATATTTTTAATGAATTTTGGGCTGAATACTTCTATATGATTGTGCCCGAGGGGCTTATGTGATTTTTGGACTGAGTATGGGATCGGGCTGCACGCCACAGCGGTATGATATTGATATTTATATGAGGCCGAGGGCCTAGTTGATGCCACGAGATGCTTATTATTGCGCTTGGGCCGTAAGGGGCCCTTCCCGGAGTCTGCACACCCCGAGTGAGCGCCGTCGACGATAAATGGATTGAGCTGCACGCTGCAGCGATATGTGGAGCGGGCTGCACGCTGCAGCGGTACTAGTATTGTTCTGTGTGTTTACTTTATCTTATTGCCTGCCTTTACCTGGCATTTGTGCTACTTCATGTGATATCTACCGGATTGCCTGACATTATTTGTTAATGGAGTGTGGTGCCCGAGGGGCGGACTTCTGTGCTTATCTGCACTATTTGAATTGCATTCGTTTGCATACTATTGAAAAAGTCATTTTCAAAAGAGGTTTTGAACTGAGCTAAGATATTTTTATAAAAAATTTACAGCTTCACTACTTTCTCTCAAAGGGTTTTTCACTGTCCCTATATAGCATGATGGTTTGCTTTACGTGATTTCTTACTGCTCAGTTGTTATTTACCCTTATTACTCACTGAGTTGGAGCACTCACTTTACTCCCTGCACCTCGTGTGCAGATGCAGGTATTTGTTCACCCGATAGCGATTTTCAGCTGATCGGAGGCTAGTTATCAGAGTTTAGCGAGGTGACTGCCAGCATTCGCAGCACCGCATTACTTCCTTTTGTTTATCAGTCATATTTTGTATATTTCAGGCCCTGTAGTTGTATGTATGCTCTAATAGATGCTCCTGACTTGTGACACCCCGATTAAGCTGTGTTGGGTTGTATTTCCGCTAATTAGTATTATTAAGTCATATTTTAGCTGTTTATTCATGTTTAAATTATTTTTGGAAAGATAAGTTGGGTTAGTTGGTTGCCCTCGTCTTCACGAGAGGCGCCATCACGACCAGTGCGGGGTTTGGGTCGTGACATGTCATTACTGTTATCGGCATTTCATTCACCCGGTTGGTATTGTTACACGTATATTTGGTGAGGATGAGATAAATGCACGAAAGGTGTGTCACACCTCCTTTTTTCACTACCCGCAGGGTGTAAAGGAGTTTTTCCACTTAAAGGACAATCGGAACGGGATTTATTATTAAGATTTCAGAGTCGCCACTTGGGAGATTAATGGTGTCCCAAGTCACCGGTTGAATCCCGAACCGAGGAAATTATGACTCTGTTTAATAGTCCACGATCCAGAAATCCGAGTAAGGAATTCTGTTAACCCGGGAGAAGGTGTTAGGCATTCCCGGGTTCCGTGGTTCTAGCACGGTCGCTCAACTGTCATATTTGGCTTATTTGTTTGATCTTAGTACATGTTTTAATCTATGTGCTTTTAACTTTGAACCGCTTTTATTATTATTATTTTAAGAGAATTGCAACGTTATTAAAACACGTCTCGAACCACATCACAAAAATGCACCCGTGGTTTTTGACATATTTTAACATCGTTGAGATTTGGATTTGGGTCACATAAATGTGCACCCGAGTTTAAGAAGGTAGATTATTAAAATACGCGCCTAAAGCAACTACGCGTTTGCACTTTGCGAGGGCCATGGAATTTGCTAAATGGCACATCTCGAATTCTAAGGATTTATACAAGATTAAGTAAGTGAGGGCCATAGATTATAGATAATTAAATGAGTGGACCATAATGTACGAAGTAATGGCTCATCGAAGCTATTAAATAATCACATAGAACCAAAGGCTTAAAACTATAAAATCACTCTATGTCTCCAAATCTTTCAATCACTGATTTCTATATGTGCACACTGGAATTAAAAGCTCACTATTACTGTGACGAAAACTAACCTCATAAACACTACAACAATTACGTCAAACATATGACTCAATTGAATCAACTTAAGATTAATAAAAGTGTATCTAATCATTTTAGCAAAGGCATGAAGGAAGTAAAATAGAGATAGTAATCTCAAAGAAACAGACAACCCTATTAAGACGACGGACTGAAGGAAAACCAATACAGAGTAGCAAAAATTAAACCATATCTTTCACCAAACTAGTAAAATGAATATGAGATAAAAATAAACACAAGAAAAAGACCTGTAGTATTGCAAAGCAAAGTATTTATTTGATATGATGATAACCATCATCCTTCAACTTAGAGCAACTCGTTAGAACTAGAACTAAACGTCGTCGACCTCATCAACAGAATCTCGGACGACGACCACCTCAATGACGGCTTGGATTTTCGAAAGACCTTGGGGCTGTTCCATGGTGTTAAAGGGTGATTTTGGAGCGGGTTTCAGGGACAGATTTGAGGGTGTTTCTGAAGATGTTCGCATCTGCTTTGTGCTGCACTTTTTGGTGGTTCACGGGGCTGAATTCCGGCGGTTTTGAAGGTGGGCTCGCTGGTGGGGTTCAGGGGGGGATTTGGTGATGGGAGGTGGTTTTGTGGAGATGGTGCTCGGCAGGTTAGAGGCTGGCGATGGAGGTGGGTGAGATGCTGAAGAAGGTTTAGGTGTATTTTTGTGTATTTTGCCAATTAGTCCCTAGGTCTTTTTGTGTTAAGTCCTTAGGGTCTTTTTTATTTGTTTTTGTTCCAAAGAAGAGTCTAGAGGGGTCCCTAGGCTTAATGGACTAATCCGAATTGGGCTCTAAAACTCTTAAAATTGTGATCCAACACCTTAATTGACTCATTTTAAAATAAGATAAAAATACTACACAATGCAAAAGGTAACATGAAACTATTATATATTTTTTTGTATTTTCAAGATTATGTAAAGATAAAAATAAGGTACTATTTTTCTATATTTTTTTATTTAAATTTATGAAAGATACGTAAGCTAAAATATTTTTTGCAATTTTCCATTTTTATGACGAAAATAAAGTCAAGAAGTCAAAAATAGTTGAAATAGCTATATTAGGCCTAAATTAAATATTTACATGCTAAAATATAAAAAATCTTGGGGAGGGTCAAAAATCACATGTCTACAAGGTGTAGCTATGTCGTTGGATTTGATGTCTTGAGTATATTTCTCACACTATGAAAGTTATGGATTTATTACTGTGATTTGCTAGTTATCGCTCTAAGGATTGGTCGGTGATATTGAGGAATATTAATTATGGTTCTTCTAGAAATCATTTACTGCTTCACATAATTATTTTCTTGTACACTATTCTGTTATGTTCTAGTATTGTTCTATTCCCAGACTTCTGTACAGGTTATATTAGTGAGTATCTTTTAACTAAAAAGCCTCGTCACTAGTTCACCAAGTTTAGTCAAGATACTTACTGAGTACCTGGGGTCAGTTGTACTCATACTAGACTTCTGCACCTTGCGTGCAGATTTTGTAGCGGAGCTGCGGGTGATGTCAGGAGCTGACTCTGAAGATTTTTGTGCCTTCCGGATGTGGCTATCACTTGTCCCTAGGTAGTTCTAGAGTTGAATTCTGTTTAAGTACATTCCAAACAGAAGTTGATTTTGTTTCATATCCGTTTTTACAATAATCCAGTCTTAGTAGCTCATGTCTTGTACTACCAGTCCTTGGGATGTTGTTTGGAATCCAGATATCAATTGTTGATCATATTTATTTTATTAGAATTGTGTTAACTATTAATCGGCTGACCTAATGGGTCGGGTTAGGTACCATCACGACCTATGGATTTTGGGTCGTTACAGTTGGTTGTGGGATAGCCACGATAAATATTACTCTTTCTCTAACACAATATATACCTCGGCGAGTTCAAATGATGATCTCTATAGGAATAGCAATATGGACTAAATGCCCTGTCAAAACCAAGGAACTTACACCAAAGAGTCCTAAAAATGATGAAGTCTTAAACTTAGTTAGTTATAAGGGTAAATTTGATGAAATTTGCACCTTTTACACTCTTGTAAGTCCTCTAATTTAGTGTTTTCAGTTCTCTAAGTTTCTTTGAAGTACCTCTTCTTTAATTCATTGGTTTAGGCAGTATTTTTTTAATTCATCAACTCTAGGTTATGGTGGTATGGGCCTAGCCGAAATGATCCAAATCTATGATAATATATCCACCGGTCAGTATACATAATTTTCTTGCTCAATTTCCTTGTTTTCTCTATTTGTGTACTTGGAGTAGAGAACGGGTAGCATGATAATGTTGTATTCTTTTTCCTCAACTGATGATGTGTATGTTTTTTCTTGATCAATGCTTACCTTAGAGAAACTACTAAAAGAAGCAATAACCGTTTGACTTGGAAGAGAGATGATGTGGCGTTCTTGCATATCTTAATCATGTTTTCTTGGTTTATGTTAGTGGTGTGGGGTGCAGCTTGCACTCATCTCTATTATTACTTGTTGGGTTTTGGATGTGTTTAATTAATATATTAAATACTTAAAAGAGGGTGAATGGGAAATGGAAGGAAATAAAATTTTTGAGTGAAATTTTAAGTTCCCCCCTTGGCAAATGGGCATTGTCCCATATTGGAAGAGAAAGAGGTTTTTTATGGGTATATAAGCAATTGCTCTTCTTCTAGCTCTTAAAGAGTTGAGAAGAAGGCAAGGTTCGCGTCGTCGTCTTCGGCTTCGGCTTCGGTTTCGGCTTCGGTCAAATGATTGATTGATTAACAAATGTTATTAAATATTTGTTTTAATAACAAAATATTAATATTAAATATTAATATTAAATCCAATCCGTTTTTCTGTTTTGGTAACAGAAAAGTAACTACCCTCTTCAATTTTCCCTCTTTATTTTCCCTCTTTATTATTGAGTAAATGGCCATTTATGTAATGGCATTTATGCTGTGGGCGTTTTGCATAAACAGCCATTCTGAAGAGTTGCACCTCTTCAGATTTCAGCCTAACTTTGGCTATAAATACAACACTATTCTGCTCAGAATTTCACTACAATTTTCTGAGTTTCCTCTCCTTCTTCTGCATACTTTTAGCATCAAAACAAAGCAAAAAGTAAGTGTGATTTGCTACCGAACTTTGTGTTCGCTGAAACACTGGGGTTTGAAGTACCACTACACCAGTGTGTAATTCGTTCTATCCTGGGAGGAAATAATCCATAACCTTGGGTACTAGGAGGGGATTAAATTCCTTAAAGAAACACTGTGAATTCAGTGGGCTCGAATTGGTTTATGTCATTTCTGTTTATATTCATTACTGTTTATATTCATTTATATTTGCAGAATTTATTTTACAAATACAGTATAATAACATTACTCGATATCTGTTATATCTCATCAATGAGCACGGACACTGATCGAGTAACTCTATTCGCCAAGCTTAAACACAAGGAGAATAATAACCTACTAATTTTTATTTTTGCTAGGATTTAGACTCTGAATGATTTCTTATTATTGACCGTTAAGCCATATTCTTAAGCGCTAAATTTTAATTAGGTAAAACCTTGAGTGTTGCATGATTTTGGGCTAACTACTAACGTTTTAATGTTCTCTATTGGGAAAAAGATAAGGTTACGAATTGCAAAACAGTAAAATACACAAGGGTACATTAAGTGTTTTGGCATCGGGTGCATTCGAACCCAATATGTTTGACGCAAATTATAAATTCTTATGTAAAACCTACAAAAATTTCAACAAATATAAGATCTGACTTATAATTTTAAAAGTATAATAATTTTAGTACTAAGAAGGTCGAATCCGTCAAATTAAAATCATGAATCCGCATCTGAATTTATGTACCAAAATTAATGTAAAATGTTTAGAGAATTTTAAGCATATATCTAGTTCATATATATATCTACATAAAGGATGTTTGGATTGGCTTTTAAGCGGGTCTAATGAGCTTTTTAGCCTTTTTAGTGTTTGACAAAGTTCAAAAGAGCTTAAAATAAGTTTAAAACTGCTTAGAATTAGCTCTAAATTAATGGATTTCTTCTTTGTTAACTAAGGGATCATTTGATTCACGGACTATGCAAGAACTTTTTTTAAGCAGTGAACAATAATGAAAGAATTATTATATAGGAACTAACTATTTGAATTCCTTTATTTAGTTAATCTTTTCTATGTATAACTAACACATATATTCTTATTCCATATTTTATCCCTCATGAAATAATATGCATATTTCAGCATACTTTATGTGGGATATTTTAGAGGTGGATCGAGAGTTTAACATATAGGTTCACGGGAACTCTGTAGATTTTGCTCAAATTTTGTTTATATATTAAGAAGTCTATTAAATATCTATAAATCTGTGATTATGAGTAATTTAGCCTTTGAACTTTCACTTTAGGGCTTCATATTTATAATATAGTACTCCCTTCGTTCCAATTTATGTGAACCTGTTTGACTGGGCACGGAGTTTAAGAAAAAATGAAGACTTTTGGAATTTGTGGTCCTAAACAAGTTAAAAAGGGGGCCAGAGTGTTTGTGTGGCTATAAAAGTTTCTCATTAAGGGTAAAATTATAAGTTTAAGCTAAATCTACATGTAATGGTACAAGAATTTAGACATGCTTCCAAGTTTAGCAATAAAAGTCAACACAGTACAGGGCGGATCCAGCCCAAATGCAAATAAATCCAGGGCAGATCCAACCCAAATGTAAATAAATCATGGGCAGATCCAGTCCAATGCAAGTAAATCAATAGCAACTGCGCTGACTGTGAATGTGCCCTCAAATCAGATCAAACAACATCAAAAACACAAATCGCGCGTCAATTCAAGCCTAAGGGAAACTAAGAAATTCCAACTTCAACAATCGATGCTGAAACCTATCAAATCATGTCTGATTGAGCTCAAATTTTGCACACAAGTCATGAATTACGCAGCGCCCGGAACCAAAATTTGAGCCTGTTAACCACAAAGTCAACTCTCGATCAAATTCCTCAATTTCCAAAACTTCAAATTTTCCAACTTTCGCCATTTCAAGCCTAAATCAACTACGGACCTCCAAATCACGATCCGGACACACTTCTAAGCCCAAAATCACCTAACGGAGCTATCAGAACCATCAGAACTCCATTTCGAAGCCGTTTACACATAAGTCAACATCCGACTTTTCAATTTAAACTTCCAACCTTGAGACTAAGTATATCAACTCATTCCGAAACCTCCCCGGATCCGAGCCAACTACCCCGGCAATTCACATAGCAACTATTAAGCATAAAATGAGCAGTAAATAGGAGAACGGGGCTACAACACTCAAAACAACTGGTCGGATCGTTACAACACTATTAGTACGCAAAACTGAAACTTAAAAGTGAAGGGGTTAACAAATACAGAGTATACTAGCGTAATATCTTGAAAACGTTGACAAAACCAATAGACAGTGAAAGATGCATGCCCCTAGCTTAGATCAATAATTGAAAAAGGAAATCATTTAAGAGAAGTATACATGATTCTTGGAGAAGAAGAGTTCCAACAAAAACCAACAGTTAAGGAACCAAGTTAAGAAAAGAATAATTTGAAGAAATCGAGTGTGTAAAAGAATGGTAAAAGATTCAAAAGCTATTGGGAAGATAAGCCTTTTTGCAACTTGCATGGTACGTGCATGCACACAAGCACTTATATATATATATATATATATATATATGTATACTACTCTCTGCCTTCCTTCTCTTGTTCAAGCTAGAGAAATGATGAAGCGTTAGACTTAGTTATGAGGCAGAAGTTAATGAAATTTGCACCTTTTACACTCTTGTAAGTCCTCTAATTTAGTGTTTTCAGTTCTCTAAGTTTCTTTGAAGTACCTCTTCTTTAATTCATTACTTGAGGCAGCTTCTTTTTGTTTTTCAATTTATAAACTCTAGGTTATGGTGGTATGGGCCTAGCCCAAATGATCCAAATATAAGATAATACATCCTCTGGTTAATATCCGCATTGCTCTAATGATCTTTTCTCTATTTGTACACTGAATACTGGTAGCATGATAATATTGTATTCTTTTTCCTCAAACTGATCATATTGTATGCTTTTTCTTTAGGTAATACTTACCTTAGAGAAACTACTAAAAGAAGCAATAACCCTTTGACTTGGAAGAGTTGGAAGAGAAATGCTGTGACATTCTTGCATATCTTAATCAGGTTTTCTTAGTTTATGTTAATGGTGTGGGGTGCAGCTTGCACGCATCTCTATTATTAGTCGATACCTGTTATATCTCACCAATCAGCACGGACATTAATCGAGTAACTCTTTCCATCAGGCTTAGGCACAAGGAGAGTAATCACCTACCAATTTTTATTTTTGCTAGGATTTAGACCCTGAATCATTTCTAATTATTGACCGTTAAGCCACATTCTAATTAATTAGGTAAAGCCTTGAGTTTTGAATGATTTTTGGCTAACTCCTAACGTTTTAATGTTTTCTATTGGGAAAAAGATAAGGTTACAAATTGCAGAAGAGTAAAATATACAAGGGCACATTAAGTGCTTTAGCATGGGGTGCATTCGAACCCAATATATATGTGACGCAAAATATAAATTCTTATGTAAACACCTACAAAAATTTCAACAAATATAAGATCTGAACTCATAATTTTAAAAATACAATTAGTTTAGTACTAAGAAGGTCGAATCCATCAAATTAAAATAATGAATCTGCATCTGAATTTATGTACCAAAATTAATGCAAAATGTTTAGAGAATTTTAAGCATATATCAGGTTCATATATATCTACATAATCTGGTTCATTGGTTGACCAGTAGTGATATCATTGGTTTGAGCTTGTCCAGATTCTCCATTCACGAAACAGAATCATCGAAACTTCTAAATAAAGGTGGACACATTCCAACCATATACCACATTCTTATGTGTGATAAAAGAGTTGCTTAAATCAATCCAATAGAAGTTGAAAAAACAAACAAAGATTTGCAGAACTAGAATTAGCTCTAAATTAATGTTCTTCTTTGTCAACTAAGGGATTGTTTAATTCACGAACTAATTATGCAAGATTTGTTTTTATGCAGTGAACAATAATGAAAGACTTGTTATGTAGGGATTAATTATTTCAATTCCTTTATTTAGTTACTCTTTTCTATGTATAGCTAATACATGTATTCTTATTTCACATTTTATCCCTCACAAAAAAATACGCATATTTCAATATACTTTATGTGGGATATTTTGCCAGTGTGGGGCTTAATAAAGACAACCAAATGTTGTATTAAGTCATGCAATAATTTTATTTTACAATTAACCATATGGAATTATGCAAAATTTATGTTGGAATATTTTTTTTGGTTAGTGTAGTAAACCAAAAGACCATAGGGTTCGTGTGATTGGAAAATAAGTTATCCCATGATTAATTATTCCGGAATTAGTTATTTTGGAATTAGTTATCCCACTCTCCGATAAGGATAAAAAAAAATACTACCATCCTAGGATAACTAATCTCGAGATTAATTATACTATAATTTTATGCCAACTAAACGTAAAATAAACTCATTTCAAATTTAATCTCGGAATAATTATTCCTTTTCACTCACGAGCCCTTAAAGGATATATGCTTTCGGTGGACCATGGACTGGTTGGTACGGACATTTGAGCAACCACAAAGATTTAGTGAGTGCTCTTTCTTTAGGAATTATTATCTTTTCATAAATTTTGTCGATTTGTTTTTATCTTCAAAAGTCAGCTCCAAATTCTTTTACTTATTGGAGCATATACATTTTTCACATCTTTCTTGTACGACACAAGCAATCTTTGTAGGAAAAAAGAAGAGAAGTGTAGTAGTTGGTTAAGAATATATGCTTTTCGTAAGCATTACAACTCTATGTATTATTTGCGTAAAAATTTTTACACTGTTATAGATGTCGATGTATACGAATAATATTGAATATGATGAATAGTAATGTTGGGATTAGTAATATTGGGATTAATTATATTGAGATTATTTTTTATCAACTGTTTGGTTTGGTGTATTAAAGGTTTTGAAAGGGTAATTCTATCTTTATACATGCTTATCCATGTATTAAAAACCATGGTATCGCTAATGCCATGATTTGCAAGAATAGTACTAAATATGATGTATAAGTAATACAAGTATTATTTATATATTAGTTGAAAAACACTATCAAAAAAGGGATTAATAATACCAAAGCTAATATAGGTAGTATTTTTCCTAATATATCCTATCAAACGACCTCTTAGCCCCTTAATGTATTTTAACTAGTTGTAGCAGGTACCTTATTCTTCATACTGCTAATCTCACTTATTATGAAAAAATTACTTATAGTTATCTTTTAAGTGACCTAATAATATATATATATATATATATATATATATATATATATATATATATATATATATATATATATATATTAAACTTCTTAAACAACTAACAAAATTTCAGCTGTCATAGACAAGAAAACGACATTGATTCTATTGTGAACCTATTCCTAATAATCTAAGAATATAGAGGTTTGAAAATATAATAATCATGGACCATATTGAAGTAGCATTCTTCACAAGAGACACAGAAAATTCTCATTCGAAACTTTTACCTTAATAGTGAAACCAACCCACGAAAATATTGTTATCATACTTTACAATGGATTCCCCATTACAACTTTGCATATTTATTTAGGAATCCAGCAGTCAATGTTCTACATTGACTATACTATGAACCACTTGTATTTTGCAATCATGTGATGGTCCAATATCTCGTCAAAATAATATTCACTAAAACTTTTAGCGATACTGGAAACTATGCAATTCCTGGTAAAGGTTTTGCGACAATTTTTCTTTTTCTTTTTTTGTTTTTTTGGGCCGTTAAGACCATTTTTTGTTGTAATGTGTGAGTATTATGCTTGTCCCTTCGGGACATCCGATAAAATTGGAACGATACAAAGAAGATTAGCATGGTCCCTGCGCAAAGATGACCCAGCACAAATCGAGAAATGGTGTTAGTATTATGCTTTTCTTTTTTCTTCATTTTTTTTTTTTATTTACTAAAGCCCTGATTAGGCATACATAATATTTCAGCATTTGCAAGTACTGAGTAAACTTCTTGGAGAGAGAGCAAAGCTTTAGTAACGGATGGAACATGTAGAGTACTATTTAATGTGAACATTTTGTGAGAAGAAGGGAGAAGAATTGTACCAATTATGTGCCATATGGTTAAAACTACTAAAAAAAAAACAAGAATTCGCTTGGAAATTCATCGCTAATTTTATTGCTTAATAACTCGTAACTAATAGATTTTCTTATAGTTCGACACTAATTCGCTGTGAAATCAACGAATTTTGCTATTTAGCGGCAAATTTTGTCTATCACTAATTCTTGTTTATTTTTGCTTAGTGAACAATATTTCCATTACATGCAAGTAATTGATCAGTGCCCTTGTATTCTTCAACTTGTTTTTGAAAGTACAAGAGGGGGTGAATTGTAACCGATTTAAAAATCTTAGTTGACTAAGATGAGTTTAGTCGACTAGACTTTGGGCTGTGATTGATTTCAGTAGAGATAAACTAAATGAACAAAAAGGTGAAGAAGACACATCAGTTTTTATACTGGTTCAGTACCGGTGTGGTACCTACGTCCAGTTCCGCTGGGTCACAAGGGTTCTCTTAGTTCTTTGATGAATGTTTACAGCAGTGATGGTTTTAGTACGTTCACCCCCAATGATATACATCAACAGTAATTCTTTCCAATGTTGACACAACTCTCGTTTTGTGTTCTAACTCTTCCTATCTTTTGTGACACTTGTAGACTCAAAAATACAGTGTTTGTACTAAGGACTAGAAAGGCTTAGAAACAGATGATGTAGTTGCATAATCGAGTCCTTGAGTTTGCCAATATTCTTATAGGAGAGTTTTGAGTAGCTGTTGCAGATTGACCCTTGATTGAGACACAAAATGTTCTAAGAGATTTGACCCAAGGGGCGCCTCCGAATCTTGGACAAGAGATGGGCTGGATTCGTTTACGTCCTTCCTTTTCATATTCATAATCAAGGGAGTGATTTGTGGCTTGACTTGATCGATCAATCTTCAGTATCTCCAGATTCCAAATCAATCCTTGAAGTAGGGCCTGACTTCCTTTAGTAATTGCACTTGATTTGTTTCCTTTTTGATAACCTCGAGGTCTTTTGATTTGGTATTGTTCTGACTTCCTTTAGCGTCTGTACTTGATTTTGTTTCCTTTTTTATGGTCTTGATGTCCTTTGATTTAGCATTGTTCTTACTGCATTTGATCTTGTTTCCTTTATGATGTCCTTACCAAAAAGACTTTTTTTTGAAGTAGTACTGCCCTGCTAATTTTCTGCAATTAACTGGATTAAATGAATAATTAGATTTGCACTATTCTCATCATTGAAACTTAGGGGTAACAGTTTCTTTCCTAACTTTTTAATCTTTCGCTCTCTCATTTCTCTCGGGCGATTTCATGTGTTTTGATCAATTACTTTGCCACGTAGGTATTTCAAGCACAATAACTTCTCAAGTCTTATTCGCCAGGTATGTGTGTATTCATGTAAGTATTTTCGCTACAAACTCATATCTAATTTTTGGTATCCTTGTCTAGATTATGAGTATTTTCTACATGTTAACTTTAGTTTTTGATTAATTAATTAATTAGGTTTACTAAATACCGTAATTGAAATTGAGTTGTATGTTGTTAATTCCTTAGCGTGGTAATGTCACGATTCAAAAATCAAACTAGTCGTGATGGCACCTAACTCAACCCGCTAGGTAAGCCAATTAACAAATATCCAATTAAATAAGATTTATTAAGAGAAAGAATGATGATACAACTGCTTTTACACAAAGAATTTCCCAAGGACTGGTAGTACAAATCATGAGCTTCTAAAATTTAGATTTTTACAAGATTCAATTGAAATAATTACAACATCTGTTTGAAATGTAAATGAATAGAATTCGAATCTAATGCTACCAAGGACAAGTGATAGCCATAACTAGAACGCAAGTACATCTTTAGATCCAACTCCCGGTGTACTCAGTAACATCAACATCCAACATCTGCACGTATGGAGCAGAAGTGTAGTATGAGTACAACCAATCCCATGTACTTAATAAGTAACAAACCTAACCTTCGGTTGAAAGTAGTGACGAGCTGGAACAAAGTTCAGAGTCCAACACTAATAGCCAACAACAGTTCATAACAATATAATAAAAGTGCTAAAAGAAGTAACTCAGAGATATAGTGCTCAGCTCGTGCACAGTTTCGAAAAAATAGGCATGCTTTTCAAGTATAACAGAAAAACCCAAATCTTTTACCGGAACCACCAAAATATGAGTTAGTTTGTAAAACTATGATTTTTTCCAAAACTTTTCAACAGATAAATGTTTCATTATCAAATGGCATGAGGAAAGTACATCTCTATGCCTACATGTCAACGTGTATGAGAAGTGAGGAATGACGTGATACCGTACATCATGAGAAAAAATGTATCTCTATGCTTGTATATCAAGTGTGCATGTTGAATGCAATACAACACATTGAATAAACCATATACATTCTCTCAAAGTATCAATTCACTCAGTCCTCCCAATCACTCATTCCTCACAATCACTCAGTCATCCCAATCACCCGGCACTCGCTCTTGGCACTCGCACTCGCATTCGCATTCAGTAGGCACCTGTGCTCACTGTGGATGTGCAAACTCCGGAGGGGAAATTCCAACCCAAATGCTTTAATAAGCCAATCATGGTGTAAATCAATAACATCTGCTGCGGCGTGTAGCAAGGTCCCTTTACAAATCAGTAATACCAACTGCGGCGTGCAGCCCGATCCCATCAATATCCTCACAATCAGGCCCTCGGCCTCACTCAGTCATCAATATCTCTAGTCTCTCAGGCTCACAATGTCATGAGAAATCAGCCCAAAATGATGATGTGATGTATCAATAAATGGTAACAGAGATTGAGATATGATATGCAAATAAATTCGTATGACTGAGTATGAAATTGCAATATAATAACTCAACATCATAAATGACCTCAGTGGGTCCCAACATGATAAACATGTAGCCTAGACGGTTTCTAACATGGATCACAACTCAATTACTCTAGCACGTAGAGATTTCATGGTTACAGATAATATTAGGTAACTACACAATACCAAAAAAATAACTGAGTCACAATTCACACAGTGCACGCCCACACGCCCGTCACCTAGCATGTGCATCACCTCAACTCCAAACACATATCACGTATATTTAGGGGTTCATACCCTTAACACCAAGTTTAGAAGTGTTATTTACCTCGAACAAGCAAAATCCAATACCGAGCAAGCCAAACGATGCACCAATAATGCCATCCCGCACGTACCGACCTCTGAACGGCTCAAAACTAGCCAAAAGTAACTCAAACACATCAAATAATGCCTAAGGAAACAATTTCAAATAATAAAGGTCGAATCTTTAATTTTTTACTCAACTCAACCAATAAAACAAACCCGGGCCCGAACTTGAAATCCGACAAAACTCATATAATCTGACAAACCATTCAATTACGAGTCTAACCATACTAATTTCAATCAAATCCGACTCCGAATTAGTGTTCAAAACTCAAAAATTACTCTATGAAACTTTTGATGAAAACCCCCAATTTCTCTCTTGAAATCCTCAATAAAATTCCAAAAATGAAGATCTATTCATGAAATATAATAAAAAAATAAGTAGTGAATACTTACCCCAATCCATATGGTGAAAATCGCTTCTAAAATTGTCTCAATCCGAGTTCCATACCTCCAAATATGCAAAAATGTCTGATACCTTCGAAATAGAGTGCTTTATACATCGTTCCAGGGGTACCCTTCACGATCGCGGTCCCAATCAATGCGATCGCGTTTAAAAAGTTTTCCAGGACAATTTTTACCCTATGCGATCACGGCCAATTCCCCGCGATCACGATGAACAAACTTCCATTTAACCCTTCCCAACTCTTCTCAGACAGCCTGTAGTATATTAGTTATAACTTTTTGTACAAAACTTTAAATCATAAACACTTTGACTTTCTGAAAATTAGATACAAAGGGATACAACTTTCATTTTTGAATCATCTCCAAATTTCATATAGATTGCAAGATATAAGCTTCCAAAGTCGGGTCAGTGCAGCAGTACTTTTCTTCTATGCGATCGCGAGAAGGCTTCCGCGATCGCGATTCACAGGTCCATTTTTCCTATTTTACTCTCCGCGATCGCGACCAAATCCCTGCTATCGCAATGTACACCCCTGTAGTCATAAACCAGCAACTAAAAATGGCCTAGAAATGGTCCAAAACCACCTCGAAGCTCACCCGAGCCCCTCGAAATCCCGTACGAACATACCACCAATTCCCATAACATAACACGGACCTACTCGAGGCCTCAAATCACGCATAACAACATCAAAATCACGAATCGTCGATCATGATCAATCTCTTAAGTTCATATACTATAATTTTTGAACCAAGCATCTGATTCAAGCCTAACTAATCCGAAATGAGCCCAATTTTGCATACAAGTTCCAAATGACATATCGAACATATTCCAACTCCTGGAACAACAATCCGAACCCGATAACATCAAAGTCAACTCTCGGTCAAACTTACGATCATTCCAAACCTTCAAATTAACAACTTTTGCCAATGAGTTCGAAACCTTCTAGAAATATCTAAATAAATTCGGGCATACGCCCAAGTCCAAAATCACCATCCTGACCTAACGAAACCATTAAAACTCCGATCCGAGGTCAAATACTCAAAAGTCAAACTTGGTCAGCTCTTCCAACTTAAAGCTTCCTAGTTGAGAATCATTCTTCCAAACTAATTTCGAATCACCCGAAAAACTAAACCGATAATACACATAAGTCATACTACATCATACTGAGCTACTCATGCTCTCAAACTACCGAGCAAAATGCAATTGCTCAAAACGACCGGTCGGGTCATTACATCCTCCCCTACTTAAGCATACATTCATCCTCGAACGTGGCAAGAGTCATTCCAAAGCCATCAAATCGCCGTGTAATCTTACCATGCACGTACCCGGGGGTGATCCCACGTCACCCTAGTCCACATAAGCCTGCCGACACAACCTTACTGAAGATCCTTAATTAAATCTTAGCCCATAAACCTTAGAATCCAATTTTCCAACAACCGGAATTTCCTAAAGTCTCAAATCTCGCATCTATACTCTATATAAGTCTGAACAAGCTGCATCGATCCATAACCGTAACCTAAGACACAATCACATGATATACCACATTACTCAAATACTCATAGCAATAATTTCTAATCACCGTAGCTGCTTAAAATAACCCGGTACTGGTAATAAACCTTATATCTAACAAAACGTCGTTCTAAAACCTTCGTCCACTGCAGACGATGAAAGAAACACGCAGAAACTCATAACCATTCGTCAGATCAACAAATCATGGAGCTCCCTCTTCTTCGACAAGAACTATAGCCAATATTTCTAAGCCGATCCGCGACATAATCCTTCCAAATATACCTCTATCAAATTTGATAGCACCCATTCAAATAACCTTACCTTATCAAGCACAACTATTCTATTGACATGCCATACCAATACAACAAGAAGTCACAACCGTGCAATCCGTGCACCAATAAGCAATAATTCGAATGTACTCAAACATGGAAAATGACTCAAACGAGAGAACTGTCCCGCAAGTTCAACAAGTACCCCCACAACCGCAATGCTAGGAGCCCATCATACATTGTAGAACCAAGACACGCAAATCAGTCACAAAGGGTCATATCTCAACATAACTCCGCTGTAATGTGCGACCCAATCCAACACTGGTCCATATAAAATACCTCAAGCCACCATGCCCAAAATCAACAACCAAGCAAATATCGACATCAAGTACCCAAGGCGCATGACCCAACCACGGAGAAATGAATAACAAAATACCATAGTCTGGAAAGAACATCACCAATGCGTAGTCAATCATTTAACACCCTCATACCCATCTCGCTCAAATTCCGCTGTAAGGCCCAAATAGAACCGCACCATGTGTGCCTATAACCACGAATCACAACCCCTCGTAGCATATAAGGGTAACCCATAGAATATGTGAAAACATGAATAAGCTTAACTCTAACCGAATGGCACATCCCTCAAGAATAGATGTACAGAGTCACCAATCCGACCCGGTGTATAATGCACATCCTCAATGGACCTACCAATGAGCCCCCAAATCAACCCTGGTCATCCACAAATAGATAATTAACCCTCCGAAAGTCCACAATGACCTAACCACAACATATACTATCATCTGGCTAGCCTTGGCCACATCTTCACAATCCACAATCCCCAAAACAATCTGATTCTGAGAACTCCTGGTCTCATAATCCATAGAACACACAAATTACCCTATTTGATCCCAACTCCATCGCGCGAATGTCTAACACATCTCTCATACACGATCATCCCACGAGGAATACTTTGATAATTCTTCCGCGCCACATAGAAAAATCCGAATATTAGCAGTAGATCAACGTGGCGAGTACCGCAATACTAATGAAGCATACGTAAGTCAAAACACAATGCGCCTTCTAAAATGCGCACCTATCTAAGGAAATACCAAGTAGTAATAGCATTCATCTAGAAATCTAAAACCGTCCATGTTATCTAAGAATTCATGACCTTCCCTTCAAAATTGAACCGTGACCTTGCACATGCAAATCTCAATCCTACACAACACACCACATCTATCATGCCATCATATGAAAAACACGAGAATCTCATGATCAACGCTGAGTCACCAGGAGAATACATACCCGATAACTAAGAAACCTTCCATTTGACCTCATCTAGAAGAAAATCCCAATACGTAACATGATCCTCTCGCAGTAGGAAATATCCACCTCGAACCGTGGTAGAAATAATCGAGAGCACCTTGGAATCCATTTGTACACAACCAAGCTATCAGAACTGAATCCCTCTAACTCAACCGAGCTACACAGGTTGCCAAAACCCAAGAGCATTGCCACAAAATACCTATAGAGACTCACCGGTATGTATCCAAAGAATCGATCATACCCATTACCGTGCTGATCCAACCTTCTACCAAACTGTCCTATTTCTCTGAGTCCCTTCTGAATTACCGTCAAGGTGACACTACTCCTTTCCAGAACACCATGATCCTTAACCAAATCTCACCCCACAGGATCCTAGAATAAAACCATATCGCTCTAAGGCCCATAATTCGCCGCAATCTCTCTTAAGCACCCCCAAAAGTACCATAATCAAGACACTCATTCTGAAGAGACCTTCTCGGAATCTAAAGTCGTTCCTTTTACCCTTATGATACTGAAATGTAGAATCCATCGTGATATAGAAATACCACAAGTCTCGACACCATCCAATGTAAATCTCAGATTCTAGCCATATGCATATCCTAAAAATTCCCAATTGCCACATATAAAATTTGAACCTATTAGAACCCTTTTGAGAGTCATCTAGTCCGCTCAAATCTCAATTGCACCGCCCAAACGGGCCGAACAAACTGTGCATCATCAACACGACAACACCTAAAGAAGTAACCCCGCTTAACGAAACCGAGCAATTTCCTTGCTTAAGTCATCCTCAGAACCAATTTCTGCAAGTCATAACCGATCCGCAAGTATGCCTCATACCGAAAACAATGCAACACGTAACCATACAATCAAATCGTCGATAGCACACTCCTCAACTTGGCTCAAATCCATGGAATAAAACATCTGATAACTTACAATAACCACACCCTATTACTACCATAATACCGCATGATATACCACATAACTCAAATACTCATAGCAATAATTTCTAATCATCGTAGCTGCTTAAAATAACCCGGTACTGGTAATAAACCTTACATCAAACAAAACCTCGTTCTAAAACCTTCGTACATTGAATATGATTAAAGAAACACGTAGAAATTCATAACCATTAGTCAAATCAACAATCATGGAGCTCCCATCCTTTGACAAGAACTATAGCCAATTTTTCTAGGCCGATCCGCGACATTATCCTTCCAAATATACCGCAATCAAATCTGATAGCACCCATTCTAGGTCAAATGACCTTACCTTATTAAGCACAACTATTCTATTGACAAGCCACACCAATACAACCTGAAGTCACAACCGTGAAATACGTGCACCAATAAGTAACAATTCAAATGGACTCAAACATGGAAAATGACTCAAACGAAAGAATTGCCCCGCAAGTTCAACAAGTACCCCCACAACCGCAATGCTAGGAGACCATCATACATAGTAGAACCAAGGCACGCAAATCAGTCACAAAGGGTCATATCTCAACATAACTCCACTTTAATGTGCGACCCAATCCAACACTAGTCCATATGAAATACCTCAAGCCACCATGCCCAAAATCAACAACCAAGCAAATATCGACATCAAGTACCCAAGGCGCATGACCCAACCACGGAGAAATGAATAACAAAATACCATAGTCTGGAAAGAACATCACTAATGCGTAGTCAATCATTTAACACCCTCATACCCATCTCGCTCAAATTCCGCTGTAAGGCCCAAATAGAACCGCACCATGTGTGCCTATAACCACGAATCACAACCCCTCGTAGCATATAAGGGTAACCCATAGAATATGTGAAAACATGAATAAGCTTAACTCTAACCGAATGGCACATCCCTCAACAATAGCAATACAAAGTCAATCAATCCGACCCGGTGTAGAATACACATCCTCATTAGGCCTACCAATGAGCCCCCAAATTAATCTTGGTCATCCCAAATAGATAATTAAGCCAAACCACAACACATACTGTTATCTGGATAGCCTTTACCACATCTTCAGAGTCCACGATCCTCGAAACAATCTGATTCTGAGAACTCCCGGTCTACAAATCATAGAACTCACGTATCACCTTATTTGATCCAACTACATTGCCCGAATGTCTAACACATCTCTCATACACGATCATCTTACGAGGAATACTTCGATAATTCTTCCGTGCCACATAGAAAAATCTGAATATTAGAAGTAGATCAACCAGCCGAGTACCACAATACTAATGAAGCATACGTACCTCAAAACACAATATGCCTTTTAAAATGCGCACCCATCTCAGGAAATACCAAGTAGTAATAGCATTTATCTAGACATCTGAAACCTTCCGTGTTGTCTAAGAATTTTTGACCTTCGCTTAAAAATTGAACCGTGACCTTGCACATGCAAATCTCAATCCTACACAATACACCACATCTATCATGCCATCATATGAAAAGCATGAGAATGTCATGATCAACGCCGAGTCGCCAGGAGAATACATACACGATTAGTTAGAAACCTTCCATTTGACCTCATACAGGAGAAAATCCCCATACACAACATGTTCCTCATGCCAGTAGGAAATATCCACCTTGAGCCGTGGTAGAAATCTTCAAGAGAACTTTGGAATCCATTTGCACATAACCAATTTATCAGGATTGAATCCCTCTAACTCAACAAAGCTAAGCAAGTCGCCAAAACCCAAGAGCATTGCCACAAAATACCTTTAGAGACTCACCGGATCATAAGTATCCAAAGAATCGATCATACCCATTACCGCGATGATCAAACCTTTTACCAAACTATCCTATTTCTCCGAGTCGCTTCTGAATTACCGTCAAGGTGACACTTCTCCTTGCCAGAACACCACGATCCTTAACCAAAACTCACCCAGGGATCCTAGAATAAAACCATACCGCTCTAAGGCCTATAAGCCGTCGTACTCTCTCTTAAGCACACCCAAAAGTACCACAATCGAGACACCCACTCTGAAGAGACCTCCTGTGAATCTAAAGTCCTTCCTTTTACCCTTATGATACTGAAATGTAGAATCCATCGTGATATCGAAATACTGCAAGTCTCGTCACCATCCAATGTAAATCTCAGATTCTAACCATATGCACATCCTGAAAAATTCCTAATTGCCACATATAAATCTTGAACCGATTAGAACCCTTTTGAGAGTCATCTACTCTACTCAAATCTCAATTGCACTGCCCAAACGGGCCGAATGACCTGTGCCCCATTAACATGACAACTCCCAAAGGATTAATCCCGCTTAACGCAACCGAGCAAATTCCAACACCATGCGCACTACATGCTTCATGAATAACAACTCAAATCATTCCATGATTTCCATGTACCCATAAAGTGCAATGTAACCTGTATCCCGAAATTTCCTTGCTTAAGTCATCCTCAGAACCAACTTCTGCAAGTCATAATCGCTCCACAAATATGCCTCAGACCGAAACCAATGCAACATGTAACCATACAATCACATCGTCGATAGAAGACTCCCCAACTTGGCTCAAAGCCATGGAATAAAACATCTAATAACTTACAATAACCACACCCCATTACTACCATAATACCGCATGGTATACCACATAAATCAAATACTCATAACAATAATTTCCAATCACCTTAGCTGCTTACAATAACCTGATACTGGTAATAAACCTTATATCAAACAAAACCTCGTTCTTAAACCTTTGTACGTTGCAGATGATGAAAGAAACATGCAGAAACTCATAACCATTCGTAATATCAACAAGTCATGGAGCTCCCTCTCTTTCGACAAGAACTATAGCCAATTTTTCTAAGCCAATCCGCGACATTATTGGTGATTTCCAAATCCACTACTAAAAAAGAAATGGACACGGTCACATGCAATATATTTTACCCAGCTATGAGCCGGGGTCGAATCCCGCAGAGAACAATATGTAGGCGATTAGGCATGTAAGAGAATTATCACTTATTATGCTAAGTCAAACACTTAGAAATATTTTTAGAAAAGATTTATAACTAAACACGAAAATATAAACTAACCTAGAAAGCAAGTAAAATGATCAATGGCTATAAGTATAGATACACGGGGAATTACACTCAAGTAATGATCCAATATATTTCACGATTTTACAAATATGAGCGAGTTTATGTCAATTATCCTCGGATAAGAATTCTATATTAGCTTCTTCCAAAGACTAACAAGACTTCCTTATTGAATTATCCCTAAAAAAATTAAGAGATTAAGCACACCCGATTATGACTACAAGTAGCTCAATCCTATCCCTAGGCAGAATCTATAAAGTGAGGGTTAAAGCCTTAAGTTCTTGTTAATTAATCTTTCCCAACCCCAAATAATCTTTCCCAAAATTAATTCGAAGTAAATGGGCGAGTCCTAGGGTTAGCTAATCCCTTTGGAAACATTAAAGAAGAAGACTAATTTAAAAAACAATAACTCACTTCAATATAACTAAAACTCGTTCAATTTATAAGCACAACAAGACGTTTAATCCACACTTTAAATATGAATATTCCCATAAACAAGATTCAAGTGTTAGAATAAATACTACACACTTAGATATACAATACAAAGAAAGGAAATGAAGAAATGAACATAAATGGGTAAGAAATTCTCAACCAAAAGCATCAAATCTTCAAGACCCAAGTATGTGTGCAAGAACCCTAGTTTTAAAACTTGTGTTCTCTAGTCAATAGATGTCCGAAGACTGCCAAAGATGCCAAAGATGTGTTTCCAGTAGGCTAGGTCGTGTATTTGTGGGTTTGTAAACGAGAAAATGAGATTTGTTATAATTACTCAGAGTTTAATCTTGTTGACCGCACCTGCGGAAGCATCAGCGCAGGTGCGCTTCCGCAGATGCGGGTGGCCTCTCGCAGAAGCGACATTTGATGGAAACAGGGTACTCCGCAGAAGGGGATAAATCTCCGCAGAAGCGCTTTGCAAAAGCGATTCCTCAATCGCAGATGCGATCCCAGCAAAAATTGCATAATTTCGTAGATGCGCCTTTTTCCTCGCATATGCGAGATCGCATAAGCGCACAGTGTTCCGTAGAGGCGGAATCACTGAAGGGATTTGTACTTCTTTTACTCATTTTTGCTCAATTTCGCATCAGTTGAGTTCAACTCTCTTCATGGAATCATTTACCTGAAAATCTAGCAATACACACCATAAACAACCTCATATTATAATTAAAGGACGCAAAATCTAAAGAAAAGAGACTAAAATAAGTGGTAAAATCAGCACTCATCAACACCCCCGACTTAAAGTTTTTGCTTGTCCTCAAGCAAATCAAAACCAACAATTCAATGAGGTTCTAGCATTTAATGCATAAGTAGCATTGCTATCATTCACAAATCACATTCTGCAATTAAGCACCATACTTGTGGATTTGGTTGGTACTAATAATTAGGCTCAAGCATGTGAATCTTAACCAAATAACTCCCTCATTTAAAAACAACTTCAAGAAATGCAAAGGAGTTACAAAATAATCAAGTGACAACAAAAAGCCTCAAGAAGTGACTCAAAAATAGTAATCTACTACATATGCTCAATTTACACAATTCGGAATCTTATCAATGTCACCTATATATCATAGTCCATGTGCCCTCACAAGAAAAAAAGTCCCAAAATCACTATATTTACAATAACAATACAAGGGACAAATGCACAAAGACACTCACTCTCAACAAAGAATTTCAAGTGTTACAAAATATCATGCCATAAGCTTGCCCTTATTTTAATTCGCCGCCTATTCAAGAACATTCGGTTGCAGATCCCATAAGGACTTTTTAAGCTTGCAATTTAGGTTTAGGGAAGGGTGGGATAAGTATTTGGGATACAAGTGACTACACCCTCCTTGAGCACTACTCACATTCATCATTATTTTTGCACTTTGCCTTTTTTTTAAAAGCACATAGCCTTTATTAACATCTAGTTACCAAAATTGAACCACCTTAAAAGTACCTTTCTAATTTTCTCAAGACTCCATACTTTTTTTTATACAACTATTTTCTTTTGGAGCTTGAGTGTCTTCATATAAACAACTTTGAGGTAAATGTTTCTACACAGAATGTACAACCTTACCAATTTCAAAATTAACACCAACACCCCCAACTTAGGCTTTTTGCCTCATTCTTACCATTCAAGGAGGGACGGGTTAAAAAAAGGAAATTATTTTACAAGGGGTAAAGGTTTGTAATGAGGTAGCCAAAGAAAAGGTTAAAGGCTCAAATGGGGTAAACTAGTGATAATATTTATGCAATGGTAGGCTCGAAAGGCTAAAGAGACTTTTTCAAAGATCACAAAGAATGCATAAGGTCATCTCTCCAACCAAACATAATTAACATTAACATTGAAAGACCAACCGTGCAAGTTCTAGATGATAGAAGTAAATAAAAGAATTATTTTTAACAAAAACTAATGCACATGGCACACGAACTAATCAAGACTGGTCAATTTCACTTCTTAATAAGAGCATTTAGAGCAATATCATGTCAACTAGTGGGAAAGAGTCACCAAATGAGCCAAAAAGTTATCACAAAAATTATTCTTCCCCATGCAACCTACTTTTTCAATTTAAAACCAAAATTTGGAGGGGTATTCTTAAATCACACTTCACATACAAGAGACTAATTTTATTAGTGCCAAACAATTCAAATGTCTCCACATAACAAAACAAGACTAATTCACTTAAGAAAATCATCACGCCATCTATCATAGGGAAAAGTCACCCGGTTCAACACAAAAATGATCATCGGGAAAGAACCGTAGCATAAAGAAAACCCAAGGAAATACTACTAAAGATAAACATAATATAAACTAAAAAATACTAAAGAAAATAAAATAAACACTAAAGGAATAAAAATAAAATAACTAAAAACTACTAAAAAAAATAAAATAACAAAAGCAACTAATACAAAAGGAAAAAAATAACATAAACAAAAAACTACTTAAGAAAATAAATAAAACAAAAAATAGAATAACAAAAGCAACTAATCTGCAAATGCATCACCAATCACACACTACGCCCGGCAAAGGCACATGATAAACAATAACAGAACAAGCCAGGCAAGGGCACACAATATCTATACAAAAGCATAAGCCCAACAAGGGCACAAATAAAGTATCAATGTACAAATAAAGTATACTCCCCAAAGCCACCCCTAACTAAAAATACTACAGTATCCTCACTGCACAATATCAAGATAAAATAAAAGTAGTTTGAGGGTCCCCTGGGTCTGCATTAGACTAGCAGACTGCGGAGGAAGGCTAATCACTGTCGTGAAGAACTCGCGACCTCATCATCATCGACATCAGCATCATCACCAATATCATTTGACATGAAGGAATACACTTCCTTATCATCGTCGTCCTCAACTGGTAACTTCCTGTTCGGCTGCCCCTATTTGAAGATGGCCTTGATTCCTCTCCACATCTTTATCATAAACTTGCCCTTCTTCTTATTTTTTTTACTTTCTCCTTTTGGAAGTCCGACTGAAGATCTACATGTGCCTTGGCCATGTTGCCATAGACTACCTCGAGTCTGCTAACAGAAGCTGCCAACTTCTCGTGAGACTCTACTTGCTTCTTCTGGTTGTCCATGTAGGTATTTATTTCTTCCCTGGTGAAATACTCGGTCCTAGGCTGGGGATGTAAGGGTCCACTAGGGAGTTGTGATACTAAGTCACGGAGAGCTCCAAGCTGCGTGTTCAATATCCCAAATAGTCCCTCAAGCACAGCTGCTTATGAGGATGACTCTGGTTCGGCAACAGTAGTGGTGACTTTCCTCTTCTTACTCTTTACGACATCACCCTTTACACTCAATGGATGAAAGGGTTTGATAGCTGGTAACCAATGATCGGTGCTACGCACCTCAACATCTTCCCGCTGACACAACTCTGTAATCGATGAAGGAAACATCAAACCTGAATTGTCATCTAGAAAATACTCCTTTAGCTCTTGCAGGATATAGTGACCGACATTCACATGAATGCCGTCTAGAATTCATGCAATGATCAACGCTCTGGTATAGGAGATATCTGAAACATTTCCACGTGTAGAGCCACATTTTATCTTCAGCTGTGAGGTCGATGGACTTCAAACCCTTTCTCTTATTGGTCCATTTTGCTCTCATGCCTTCGGGATAAAGTTTAGAAACAAGCCATTCTTTGTTGTTGCAATGATCCTTTTCTCGCAGCGGCTCAAGTGGATAGTCAGGAAGCCCTAGAATGTCATTGATATGTTCAGTCCCGAACCTCACTGCTTTGCCTCTTATGGTGAGTCATGGATCGACGTTGTCACGACCCGAATTTCCCACCCTCGGGAGTCGTGATGGCGTCTACTATTAGGAGCTAGGCAAGCCAACTAATTATTAACCTTTTAGGCAACATCGACAATGTCAAGGCAATGAGACATTTAATATAAAAGCAGAAGTTTTAAGTATAAATGAACTGAAAACAGGTGCGAAAATTCAATTACAACCTCTACCCAAGACTGGAGTCACTAACTCACGAACGTATATAGAATACTAAAAACAGAGTCTGTATAAAATATAATAGTGTTTGTTCCGGTACAAGGACAACAAACGAAATAAGGATAGAAGAGACTCCGGGCCATGCGGACGTCAACAAGGCTACCTTGGAATCTCTGGACTGAAGTCAACTCCCAACGCTCCTACTGCTGTCCAAAAGCTGCTGCTCTGGCGCTGTGATCTGTGCAAAAAGATGCACAGAGTGTAGCATCAGCACAACCGACCCTATGTGCTGGTAAGTGCCTGGCCTAACCCCAGCGAAGTAGTGACGAGGCTAGACCAGACTACCAGATAAACCTGTGCAGATATATATATATACAAGTACAACAAAATAATAGCGGAAGGTAAGCAATTAAAGCTGGGAGGGGGAAACATGCTTATGGGGAAGCAGATAAAACAGAATATCAGGAATAACAAAAGAAACTACATCTGATTTCTTCTAACACAGAATAAAGGGAAACAAACAGCTTTCACTTATTTCAATTTCCTCTCATTGCAGGCGTGCAACACGATTCCATTTCCTTACATCACGTGGTAGGCGTACCACACGCTCCCATCACAATAATATCACATGGTCGGCGTGCCACACGTTCCCATTTCAAAATAACTCGTGGTCGGCGTGCCGCACGATCCCATTTCATAATATCACGTGGTCGGCATGCCACACGTTCCCATTTCATAATAACTCGTGGTCGGCGTGCCACACGATCGCATTTCATAATATCACGTGGTCGGCGTGCCACACGTTCCCATTTCATAATAACTCGTGGTCGGCGTGCCACACGATCCCATTTCATTCAACACAATACACAACATAATCCCGGCAAGGGAGAAAGATGTCATAATAACTATCCCTGCAAGGGAGCAATATAATACAATAAACTATCCCGGCAAGTGAGCTCCAGCTATCAAAACTCATTCAATTTCTACTTAACACAATTAAATCCATACTTAGTCTCAACAATTACCGGCTCAGTGTTAAAGATTTCCAACCAATTCCTCATAAATAACAATTACAAATTCGATAATCTAGCAAATTAGGACTCACGGTCATGCTCGACACCAGTGTATAGATACTCATCACCATGCCTATACACCGTACTCGACAAATAGCAATTAACAAATAAGACTCTACTCCTATTCCCTCAAGCCAAAGTTGGACCAAACACTTACCTCAAATGCTCCAAACTCAACTCAAGTCTCTAGTATAGCTTTACCCTTCGAATTCACCACCAAACCGCTCGAATCTAGTCACAAATTACTTGAATGTATCAACAAATGCTAATCGAATCAATTTGAATACATGAAAATTTACTCAAAAATTCCCAAAATGCCCCCCGGGCCCACGTGGTCAAAACCTGAGGTTCGAACCAAAACCCGGTTACCCATTCCCCCACGAGTTCATATCTATGATTAAGTTTGGAATCAGACCTCAAATTGAGGTCCAAATCCCCAATTTTAAGAAAATCTAAGTTCTACCCAAAATCCCCATTTTCACCCATGGAAATCCTTGATTTTAAGATGAAAACATGTTTAATGATGTTAAAGATTGAATAAATTAAGTAAAAGTTGACTTACAAATGATTTGGAGAAGATAGATTTCTTTGGAAAATCGCCTATGGAGTTTGTGTGAAAGAATGAAGAAAGGGGGTTAAAAATTCGTCTAAGTATGAAAAATTGCAGGCCTCAGATATGGGAAATGCGAACCTGGGTTCGCAAGGTCTAGGAATTGCGAGATTTTAGTTCGCATTTGCGAACTTGAAGAAAAGTGGAAGGTTCGCATTTGCGATTGAACTCTTCGCATTTGCGATTGAACTCTTCGCATTTGCGAAGGCTGGGCTTATGGGCAGGCATCGCATTTGCGATGAATTACTTCGCATTTGCGAAGATTGCTGCCCAGGTGAAGGATCACATTTGCAATGGGAAGCTCGCAATTGAGAGTTCGCTTTTGCGAAAGCTGGCTTCGCAATTGCGAAGCCTGCAGAACTGAAGGATACCAGATTTTTCAAAGGCTCAATATGCAGCTCGACACCTATCCAAAACTCACCCGAGCCCTCGGAGCTCCAAACCAAATATGCACACAATCTCAAAAACATCCTACGGACTTACTCATGCGATCAAATCGCCAAAATAACATCATATACATAGAATCAAGCCTCAAATCACATGATTTCTTCCAACTTTTCATAAAACACAAATTTTCCATTTTTAAGTCCGAAACACGTCAAATGACGTCCGTTTCCAACGAAACTTTACAGAAAGCGCTTACATCACATATAAGACTTGTACCGGGCGTCGGAACCAAAATACGAGCCCGATACCATAGTCTTCTGATCAAATTTCCTTTCCATTTTCCTTAATTAATTTCAGAAAATAATTTCACACAAAAATTCATTTCTCGGGCTTGGGATCTCGGAATTCGATTCCGGGCATACGCCCAAGTCCCATATTTTTCTACGAACCTTCCGGGATCGTCCAATCACGATTCCGGGTCTGTTTTCCCAAAATGTTGACCAAAGTCAACTTTATTCATATTAATATCAAAATTCATCAATTTTTACACAGAATTCATATTTAAGCTTCCCGGCTACGTGCCTGGACTGTGCATGCAAATCGAGGCGATTAAAAGTGAGGTTTTCAAGGCCTCGGAAGCACGAAATGAAAGAGAAAATAGGTGATGACCCTTTGGGTCATCACATTCTCCACCTCTTAAACAACCGTTCGTCCTCGAATGCACAAAAGAAAGAAGTACCTGAGTCGGGAAATAGATGGGGATAACGGCTCCGCATATCAGACTCGGACTCCCAGGTCGATGCCTCAGGAGGCTGATCTCTCCACTGAACCCGCACTGAAGGAAAACTTTTCGACCTCAACTGTCGAACCTGCCGGTCTAGAATAGCTACCGGCTCCTCCTCAAAAGACAGATCCTTGTCCAACTGGACAGTGCTGAAATCTAACACGTGGGATGGATCGCCGTGATACCTCCGAAGCACGGCTGACAAGCTAGGCGGCAAGGCAAGTCTATAATCCACCTCTCCCACTCGATCCAGGATCTCAAAGGGGCCAATGAACCTAGGGCTAAGCTTGCCCTTCTTCTCAAATCTCATCATGCCCTTCATAGGCGACACTCGGAGCAATACCCGCTCACCAACCATGAAAGCTACATCTCGAACCTTACGATCTGCATAACTCTTTTGCCGCGACTGAGCCGAACGAAGCCTATCCTGAATGTTCTTGACCTTATCCAAGGCCTCTGAACTAAATCTGTACCCAATAACCGAGCCTCTCCCTGCTCAAACTATCCAACTGGAGACCGACATCGCCTACCATACAACGTCTCATAAGGAGCCATCTGAATGCTGGACTGGTAGCTGTTGTTGTAGGCAAACTCCGCTAAAGGCAAGAACTAATCCCACGAACCTCCAAAGTCTATAACACAAGCTCGGAGCATATCCTCCAATATCTGAATAGTCCGCTCGGACTGTCCGTCCGTCTGAGGATGGAATGCTGTGCTCACTCAACTTGGGTGCCCAACTCTCGCTGAACTGCTCTCAAGAAGCGCGAGGTAAACTGCGTACCCCAATCCGAAATGATAGATACCGGCACCCCATGAAGGCGAACAATCTCTCTGATGTAGATCTCAGCTAACCTCTCGGATGAATAAGTGGTTGCAACAGGAACAAAATGCGCTGACTTGGTCAGCCTATCAACAATGACCCAAATCGCATCAAACTTCTTCCGGGTCAACGGGAGTCCAGTAACAAAATCCATAGTAATCCTGTCCCACTTCCACTCGGGAAGCTCAATCCTATGGAACAGTCCACTAGGCCTCTAATGCTCGTACTTAACCTGCTGACAGTTCAAACATCGAGCCACATATGCAACAATATCCTTCTTCATCCTACGCCACCAATAATGCTGCCGCAAGTCCTGATACATCTTCGCGGCGCTCGGGTGAATAGAATTACCGGGAACTATGGGCCTCCGCTAAGATCAACTCTCGAATCCCATCAACATTGGGCACACAAACTCGCCCCTGCAATCTCAAAACACCATCATTATCTAAGGTCACCTTCTTGGCACCTCCACGCTGCACCGTGTCCCTCAGGACACACAAATGGGGATCATCAAACTGCCGATCACGGATACGCTCCAATAATGAAGAACGAGCAACCGTGCAAGCTAACACTCGGCTAGGCTCAGAGATATCCAACCTCACAAATCGATTGGCCAAAGCCTGAACATCCAAAGCAAGCGGTCTCTAGCTGACCAGAATATAAGCAAGATTACCCATGTTGGCGGACCTTCTACTCAATGCATCGGCCACCACATTGGCCTTTCCCGGGTGGTACAAGATAGTAACATCATAATCTTTCAACAACTCCAACCACCTCCTCTGCCTCAAATTCAACTCCTTTTGCTTGAACAGATACTGAAGGCTCTTGTGGTCAGTGTACACCTCACACGCCACACCATATAGGTAATGCCTCCAAATCTTCAAAGCATGAACAATGGCTGCCAACTCTAGATCATGAACCGGATAATTCTTCTCGTGGATCTTCAACTGCCTCGAAGCATAGGCTATGACTCTGCCATCCTGCATCAATATTGCACCAAGCCTAATACGGGAAGCATCACAATAGACTGTATAAGGCCCTGAACCTGTGGGTAAAACCAATACCGGTGCCGTAGTTAGAGCTGTCTTGAGCTTCTGAAAGCTCGCCTCACACTCATCCGACCATCTGAACTGGGCACCCTTCTGGCTCAACCTGGTCATCGGGGCTGCGATAGATGAAAACCCATCCACGAACCGACGATAGTAGCCTGCTAACCCCAAGAAACTCCGAATCTCTGTAGCTGATGTTGGTCGAGGCCTGTTCTTGACTGCCTCTATCTTCTTCGGGTCCACCTGAATACCCTCTGCTGATACAACGTGACCTAGAAATGCTACTAAACTCAGCCAGAACTCACACTTGGAGAACTTGGCACATAACTAACTATCCCTCAGAGTCTGAAGAACCACCCTTAGGTGCTGCTCATGCTCCTCCTGGCTGCAGGAGTACACCAAAATATCATCAATAAAGACTATCACGAACATGTCCAAATATGGCCTGAACACTTGGTTCATCAACTCCATGAATGATGCTGGGGCACTGGTCAACCCAAACGACATGACCAGGAACTCATAATGCCCGTACCGAGTGCGAAATGCTGTCTTAGGGACATCAGACGCCCTAATCCTCAGCTGATGGTAGCCAGATCTCAAGTCTATTTTCGAAAACACCTTTGCACCCTGAAGCTGGTCGAACAAATCGTCAATCCTCGGCAGTGGATACTTGTTCTTAATCGTCACTTTGTTCAATTGCTGGTAATCAATGCACATCCTCATCGAACCATCCTTTTTCTTCACAAATAACATCGGCGCACCCCAAGGAGAAACACTAGGTCTAATGAAACCCTTCTCCAGCAAATCCTGCAACTGATCCTTTAACTCTTTCAACTCTGACGGGGCCATGCGATACGGCGGGATAGAATGGGCTGAGTGCCCGGAGCCAGATCAATACAAAAATCAATATCCCTGTCGGGCGGCATACCCGACAGGTCTGAAGGGAAAACCTCGGGGAACTCCCGGACAATGGGAACAAAATCAATAGAAGGGACCTCTATGCTGGAATCACGAACATACGCTAGATAAGCTAAACACCCCTTCTCGACCATGCGTCGAGCCTTCACATATGAAATAACTCTGTGGGTGGTATGCCCTGGGGTCCCTCTCCACTCCAAACTGGGAAAATCTGGCAAAGCCAAGGTCACGGTCTTGGCGTGACAATCTAAGATAGCATGATACGGGGACAACCAATCCATCCCTAATATAACGTCAAAATCCACCATGTCTAAGAGCAATAAATCGACACGGGTCTCAAGACCCTCAAACACTACCACTCAGGAACGATTAACTCGGTTGACCACTGTAGAATCACCCACCAGTGTAGATACATAAAAAGGAATACCCAAAGCATCACTAGGCATAACCAGGTAGGGTGCAAAATAGGACGACACATACGAATACGTAGACCCAGGGTCAAATAGCACTGAAGCATCCCTATCACAGACCAGAATAGTACCTGTAATGACTGCATCTGAAGACTCAGCCTCTGACCTGGCTGGAAGAGAATAACACCGGAGCTGGGCCCCACCTCCCTGAACCATATCTCTAGGACGATCGGCTGCTGGCTAGCCTCTACCTCTGGCAGTCCGAGCTCCACCTCTATGATCTCTACCTCCACCTCTATGGCCTCTACCCCCGCCTCTAGCTGGATGGGCAGGCTGTGGATCGCCTGATGCCTGTATCATAGGATGAGGACCCTGCTGCTGAGAGCCGTCAGAAGCTCGAGGGCAATACCTGGTAATGTGCCTCGTGTCGCCACACGTGAAACAAGCCCTAGGCTGTTGAGAATAACGGAGTGGTGGTGCGCTGATAGGAGCTGATAGTGCACTGAGAGACTGCTGATCAGAATAATGCGGCTGAGAACTACTACCGCCTGAAGTACCATGAGAAACCTGAAGAGCTGACTAAAAGGGCCTCGGAGGATGGCCTCTACCATAAGAATCTCTACCTCCAGACGAGGTACCACTGAATCTACCTGCATGACGGGGCCTCTTATCTGACCCATGACCACCTCCCCGTGCAAGACCCATCTCAACTCTATGGGCCGCATTGGCCGCCTCCTGAAAAGAAATCTCACTCCCTGCTCCCATAGCCATCTGGAGATGGATCGGCTGAATCAATCCATCAATAAACCTCCGCACCCTCTCTCTCTCGGTGGGGAATATAACAATAGCATGGCGAGCTAGATCAATGAACCTGGTCTCATACTGTGCGACTGTCATAGAGCCCTGCTGAAGGCGCTCAAACTGCCTGCGAAGAGCATCTCGCTGAGTAACAGGGAGAAACTTCTCCAAGAACAACTCTGCAAACTGGTCCCAAGTTAGAGATGGCGACCCTGCTGGTCTGGCTAAACAATAGTCCCTCCACCAAGTCTTGGCGGATCCAGATAGACGATAGGTGGCAAAGTCGACCCCATTGGTCTCCACAATACCCATAGTCCGAAGAACCTCATGGCACCTATATAAGAAATCCTGGGGGTCCTCTGTAGGAGCACCGCTAAATTTGGTAGTGAAGATCTTGGTAAACCTATCCAGCCTCCACAAAGCATCTGCGGACATAGCCGCTCCATCGCCGGTCTGAGTCACAATACCTGGCCAAACTGCCACAGCTGGCTGAACTGCTGGAACCTGAGCCTGGGGAGCTACCTGCTCCGGAGTACGTGTAGCAGGAGTCTGAACCCCTCCTCCAGCCTGAGAAGTGGCTGGTGCTACTGGAAGCAAACCCGCTCGAGAGACGCTCTCCATAAAGCCTACCAACCTGACCAAAGCGTCCTGAAGAACTGGGTGGCTATAAACCCCTCTGGGACCTGAGCTGGGCCCACCGGAGCTGCTGGGGCTGGAACCTCCTCATCATAGTCAACATGAGGCTCCACCTCTGGAACTGCTGCTCGGGGCTGAGTTCTGCCCCGGCCTCGGCCTCGCCCTCTGCCCCTCGTAGGAACTGCTGTTGGGGGCTCGGGCTGCTGCGCGGTAGAAGAGGAAGCACGTGTTCTCGCCATCTGCGAAAGAACAGAGTAGAAAGACAATCAGTATTTGGGAAACAGTATCGCACGACAAGAAAGAACAAGAGTGAAGTTTTCCAAACTCTGCAGCCTCTGGGGGATAAATACAGACGTCTCCGTACCGATCCCTCAGACTCTACCGAGTTTGTCCGTGAGTTGTGAGACCTATGTAACCTAGTGCTCTGATACCAACTTGTCACGACCCGGATTTCCCACCCTCGGGAGTCGTGATGGCGCCTACTATTAGGAGCTAGGCAAGCCAACTAATTATTAACCTTTTGGGCAACATCGACAATATCAAGTCAATGAGACATTTAATATAAAAGCGGAAGTTTTAAGTATAAATGAACTGAAAACAAGTGCGAAAATTCAATTACAACCTCTATCCAAGACTGGAGTCACTAACTCAAGAACGTCTATAGAATACTAAAAACAGAGTCTGTATAAAATACAATACTGTTTGTTCTGGTACAAGGACAACAAACGAAATAAGGATAGAAGAGACTCCGGGCCATGCGGACGTCAACAAGGCTACCTCGGAATCTCTGGGCTGAAGTCAACTACCAACGCTCCTACTGCTGTCCAAAAGCTGCTGCTCCGGCGCTGTGATCTGTGCAAAAAGATGCACAGAGTGTAGCATCAGCACAACCGACCCCATGTGTTGGTAAGTGCCTAGCCTAACCCCGGCGAAGTAGTGATGAGGCTAGACCAGACTACCAGATAAACCTGTGCAGATATATATATACAAGTACAACAAAATAATAGCGGAAGGTAAACAATTAAAGCTGGGAGGGGGAAACATGCTTATGGGGAAGCAGATAAAACAGAATATCAGGAACAACAAAAGAAACTACATCTGATTTCTTCTAACACAGAATAAAGGAAAACAAACCACTTTCACTTATTTCCATTTCCTCTCATTGCAGGCGTGCAACACGATCCCATTTCCTTACATCACGTGGTAGGCGTACCACACGCTCCCATCACAATAATATCACGTGGTCGGTGTGCCACACGTTCCCATTTCAAAATAACTCGTGGTCGGCGTGCCACACGATCCCATTTCATAATATCACGTGGTCGGCGTGCCACACGTTCCCATTTTATAATAACTCGTGGTCGGCGTGCCACACGATCCCATTTCATAATATCACGTGGTCGGCATGCCACACGTTCCCATTTCATAATAACTCGTGGTCGGCGTGCCACACGATCCCATTTCTTTCAACACAATACACAACATAATTCCGGCAAGGGAGAAAGATGTCATAATAACTATCCCGGCAAGGGAGCAATGTAATACAATAAACTATCTCGGCAAGGGAGATCCAGCTATCTCTGTTTTAAAAGGCAGAATTGGGACTCGCCCGGGACTCGCCCCGAGGCGGAGCACTCGTAAAATGCCCCTGGGCTTATGTGTGGGGCTTAGTTCCGTGAGACTTACGCCTCGGCCATCGGGGCTTACGCCCCGGACACGCCCAACACCCAGCGTACTGGGCTCGCCTAATAGAACTTTATGCAATTGTATGTAACTAACCTTGTAAATCTTCAAATTTTCTTAATAAATCATTGACTACTCAAAATTACTTTTTTCCTAAGTATAAATTATTATGTTGGGAGTTTTGTCATAATTAAAATAAAAATTATTGCACGTTTTCCACTAAGACTACTATGATAGTTAATTTTAAATAAATCTTTCGTTTAAAAATTATTTATTTATTAACTAATGTTATGTCTTTACTATATAATAGTCCATAATTTTTTTTATAATTATTTTTCTAATTATTTTTTTTTCAATTTACGAGATACAATACTCATTAATTTAATAGCTCAGTATTAGCTAGTAACTATGTATAAATAATTAGTTATCATGGTATTGTATGGTGAACGATGTGTCACTTTATTAACTTGTTGAAACTTAAAAATGAATGATGTTTGAGAATTATATTTAAATTGTGAATTATGTTTTTATAAAAATTCTCTTTCAAATAGAAAGCATATTAAATAAAAGGAGTATTAAGAAAAATATCAAATTATAATATCAAAATTCTTTCAAGATTCATTACTCCTTAAGAGATACATATAAGATTTCGTGTCGAATACATTGCTTTTGATGTTTGAGTTGTAACGACATTGCAACTATTTGTTATGATATATGTCATACTTTTCGTATTATTCATAGTTGAATTATAATTTATTAATATTTTAAAATATATTATTTGTTATAATTCTGTGATTTTAATGTACTTTTTATAATTATTTTTTATTTTATAGTATCTTAAAAATTCATGAAATTAGTAAAATTTAAAGATCCATGGGACTTACGCCCCATGTCTCAAGGCTTACGCCTCGCCTCGTCAGAGGTAAAACGCCTCGCCTCACGCCCCCGCCTTTCAAAACATTGCCAGCTATAACCAAACTCATTCAATTTCTACTTAACACAATTAAATCCACACTTAGTCTCAACAATTACTGGCTCAGTGTTAAAGATTTCCAACCAATTCCCCATAAATAACAATTACAAATTCGATAATCTAGCAAATTAGGACTCACGGTCATGCTCGATACCAGTGTATAGATACTCGTCACCATGCCTATACACCGTACTCGACAAATAGCAATTAACAAATAAGACTCTACTCCTATTCCCTCAAGCCAAAGTTAGACAAAACACTTACCTCAAATGCTCCAAACTCAACTCAAGCCTCTAGTATAGCTTTACCCTTCGAATTCACCACAAAACCGCTCGAATCTAGTCACAAATTACTTGAATGTATCAACAAATGCTAATCGAATCAATTTGAATATATGAAAATAAATTTTCCAAAGTTTTACTCAAAAATTCCCAAAATGCCCCACGGGCCCACGTGTTCAAAACCCGAGGTTCGAACTAAAACCCGGTTACCCATTCCCCCACGAGTTCATATCTATGATTAGTTTTGAAATCGGACCTCAAATTGAGGTCCAAATCCCCAATTTTAAGAAAACCTAAGTTCTACCCAAAATCCCCATTTTCACCCATGGAAATCCTTGATTTTAAGATGAAAATATGTTTAATGATGTTAGAGATTGAAGAAATTTAGTAAAAGTTGACTTACAAAAAATTTGGAGAAGATATATTTCTTGGAAAATCGCCTATGGAGTTTGTGTTTTGAAAGAATGAAGAAAAGGGGTTAAAAATTCGTCTAAGTATGAAAAATTGCAGGCCTCAGATATGGGAAATGCGAACCTGGGTTCGCAATTGCGAACCCAGCAGGTCTGGGAATTGCGAGATTTTAGTTCGCATTTGCGAACTTGAAGAAAAGTGGAAGGTTCGCATTTGCGATGAATTACTTCGCATTTGCGAAAATTGCTGCCCAGGTGAAGGATCACATTTGCGATGGGAAGCTCGCAATTGCGAGTTCGCTTTTGCGAAAGCTGGCTTCCCAATTGCGAAGCCTGCAGAACTGAAGGATACCAGATTTTTCAAAGGCTCAAAATGCAGCTCGACACCTATCCAAAACTCACCCGAGCCCTCGCGGCTCCAAACCAAATATGCACACAACCTCAAAAACATCCTACGGACTTACTCGTGCGATCAAATCGCCAAAATAACATCATATACATAGAATCAAGCCTCAAATCACATGATTTCTTCCAACTTTTCATAAAACACAAATTTTCCATTTTTAAGTCCGAAACACGTCAAATGACGTCCGTTTCCAACCAAACTTTACAGAAAGCGCTTACATCACATATAAGACTTATACCGGGCGTCGAAACCAAAATACGAGCCCGATACCATAGTCTTCTGATCAAATTTCCTTTCCGTTTTCCTTAACTAATTTTAGAAAATAATTTCACACAAAAATTCATTTCTCGGGCTTGGGATCTCGGAATTCGATTCCGGGCATACGCCCAAGTCCCATATTTTTCTACGGACCTTCCGAGATCGTCCAATCACGAGTCCGGGTCCGTTTTCCCAAAATATTGACCAAAGTCAATTTTATTCATATTAATATCAAAATTCATCAATTTTTACGCAGAATTCATATTTAAGCTTCCCGGCTACGCGCCCGGACTGTCCATGCAAATCCAGGCGATTAAAAGCGAGGTTTTCAAGGCCTCGGAAGCACAGAATGAAAGAAAAACACAGGTGATGACCCTTTGGGTCATCACAGACGTAGTTTGTACGCTTAAGATTAGCGTAAAACTCATGAACCCACTCCTCATTGGCTTTGCACGGAGTAGTGATGTTCTACAGGTCAATACCACAC
>NC_031990.1:83471869-83494795 GCF_001879085.1 Nicotiana attenuata
GGGGGGGGGGGGGGGGGGGGGGTGATTTGTGTGGTACCTAATTTTCGCACTAGAAGAACCTGGTTCTTCTAGATGTACTTACTATGGCTGTTGGCGGAATTAAGAGTGCATAAAATAAAGAACACAAAGATTTTTACGTGGAAAACACCTGGCTCAAAAGGTGAAAAACCACGACCTACTACTCAGTAGGATTTTCCCAAACTTCCACTAAAATCACTGAGCCAAAACAGCATTTACAAAACTCTTGTAAACCTAAGGATTAAACTCTAATCCCAATGTGGCACACAGCCTCAACTGCTGCGACACTTTCAAGTTAACTCTAACTTGAATACTCAAAGTACCTAATAGAATTACTTCTATGAAAGCTGAAAGGTACAACTTTAAAACACCTACTACAATTGAACTAGAATAAAAGAAAGACACATAAAACTCTTTATGGAGCTGGTTCTTCAATCTGGTTCATGTAGCTTCAGGTTTGCACACTTATATCACACACAAATTGCTTGTAACAATCGCCTAGCTCTTTTGCTCTCAATTTGGTATAACTTCAGCTTATGTGCAATCACCTGTAAAAGAGAACAATCGTTATATTTATAGAGTCAGTAATCAGAGTTTGATAAGAACTCGAATTGTGGATCCTTTGACAATTCGAGTCCAAGAACAACTCTAACTCCTAATCCATATTCTTGATACGGATGTAATTCTCTTTTCATAAGGAGACTTCAACTCCTTATCCTATATGCAATCTTTTCGATCAGTTCAGAAGATATTCATCAAGATATTACTGCTTGATCTCAAGGACTTATCTTCTTCACGTGCATCTCATGTGTATGGGCCATAACAACTATGTCTCCTTAGATGAACCTGGTCCTTTACTGAGTTCGTTTGTCATTCTTCAAAACTTCAACTGTTCTTGGGCCAACAAATTCCCCCTTTTTGATGATGACAAACTCTGTGCTTTTACTAATTGTAGAACCTGTGGAATTCAGCTAAAATATCATCACTTACTTATCATTAAGGGCCAGATTTAATTAGGTCATAAACATCACTGTTCAGAATATAGAGACAATTTCTTTTAAAGCACAATATCTTCCCCCTTTTGGCATCATCGAAAAGTTGCATAAATATGTGAATCCCAGAATATTAATCATTACTCATGGCCACTGGGGCAACTGCAAGTGAAAGCATGCTTTAGATAATCAAAAATCAACTTGACAAAAATAACTATTAAGAGCAGAATCATCAACAAACAAGAGAAATGCAAATTGTCATTGATAAGGCATTGCTTCTACAGTACAGTCCACAAAAAGAAAGAACAAAAACTACCAACCATGAGCAAAAACAAGAAAAATATCTAATCTGGGTCACTGGGGGGTAACTGAAATGGTTCGGAACTAGGACAAAGATGGCTAAGGCTTAGAAGAACTGGTGGGTTGGGATTGGAGTAGGTTGAGCATTGTTTGTAGCATCCCTTCACTCTTTTCCTTTTCTTTTGCAAGTTCTGCCTTCAGCCCATTCCTTTCTTCTTCCAATTCAGCTACTCGAGCCTGAAGCCTAGCAATCTCAGCATCTTTGGTCCCACATTCTTGCATCAAAGCTCTAACTTTGCTATTCACTAGAGTTTTTACAGATAAACCAGGTTCAACAGGGGCAACACTTAGCAGATAATCACAGGCCTGGAGAGTCTTGATTCCAAAGTGCTCCTTACTGGAGGCATTTTCCCACTTCTTCAAAGGGACGTTCAGCCTGTCCAGTACAATTGTCAAAATGAATCCATAAGGAGTAGCATGAGCCTTTGAACCATTTATGACTCTGTCCAGCAATTTGACTATGAAAGCAGGCCAATTGATTTGCTTACCCCTCACAAGACACTCCATGAGAACCAGGTCCATATAATTTGCAGTGTGCCTCCTCTCTTGTCTAGGCAACAGACATTTGTTCACAAACTCAAAGAGCACTTTATGCTCTGGCTTCATTTCACTCTTTTGAACAAATCGTGCTTCGGGCACCTCTTCAGCATCCTTTGTGTCACAGAAGTTCCTGGTAATTTGGAGTGCTGTAGGTAGATCATCTAGACAAGGCCACCTTTGCCTAGTGTAATTATCATAGCCCTCACTTGGGATGTCTAGAATCCTACCCAGCTCTGGTGCATCAAACTCCACCTTCACACCTTTCACTATACTGGTTACTCGCCCATTTTCCACAGAGCCATTCACCATAAATTCAATCAACTCTCTTCTGGCTAGTCTCCCATCCATCTGAAGGACCATGTCCTTCCAGCCCTGTGCAACTAAAGCATCTACCAGCCTAACCATGCCTGGCTCCTCCAGGTCTTTCAGCAGCCTTCCCTTCAATATCTTCCTCCTGCTAAAAATAACATAGCGATCTTGCTCTTGTTCAGAGTCCTCTTTTTCTTCTTCTCCATTCCACTCCTCATCTTCTTCCTCAGTAATTTTCACTTATTTTCCCTTTACAGCAGACCTTGTTATTTCAGCCAAAGAAGGTTCAGCAGGCACATACTTTGAAGACTTCTTTGCAGGAGTCTTGGTTCTTTTTGGTTTGACAGTGGGAACCACTTCTTCAGTTGTGCCTCTCTCTTGATGGACTAGGTCCATCTCCTCCTCCTTTTCTACAGCAGCCTCAGAACTTTCTACTACCTTTTTCTTTCCTTTTTCCTTCTTTTTTTTCTTACTTTTCTCTAATGCTTCCTGTAGTTCTCCTTCACTTTGCCTTACTTTACTCCTTGTAGTTCTTCCCCTAGGTACAGAAGTAGCAGCAGTCTTGGGAGATGTTACTTTGCTTTTCTTTGATGGTTTGTCAGCAACTGGGGTCTTCTGTGAAGACACCTTGCGTTTCTTTGGGTCATAACTGGCCCCTACTTTCTTTAGAATATCTGCTAAAGTCTCCTCCACAAAAGAACCAAGTTCTTCTTGTTGCTCACTCATCTTAACAAGTCCCTCAGCAGCTTCTCCTGATCCGCTTCCCCCTGACTTCAAGCCACCTTCTTCTCCACCACCACATATAGCAAGAACCTCCCCTTTCTTTTTCTTTATCCTCCTACTAGTCTCAGCCCCTTCAACATTTTTCACAGCACCCACAAGCACAAACCTATTATCTACCTTCTCAGCTATATCAGAAAATACATAACAGGTGTTTACCTCTCTTGGGTTTTCTTGACTCTTGTCATTGTCAGATGACACAGGTTCTTCTCCTTCACTAGCAGAGATGAACTTTTAAGATTCAGAGCTTGAGTGGGATTCTTCAGATGAAGCCTCTTTTCTTTGACTAGCCTTTAATTTCTCGTTCAAGGCTTTTCTGAGAGGGCCGGGTGCTACAATTTTTCTGGCTAACATCTTTTGCCTGCAAAATCTGGGTTTTGGACTTTCAACTGGAGGTGTTGATGATGAGGTATTAGAGGAAATAGGTGGGGGAGTTCCAGGATTGTCTTGAGGATTAGTCATGGCGGATAATTTCTGGAAATATTTTGGGGATTTTTGGAGAAGAAAAGGGTTTATCAGAAGGATTAGAGAAGTGAAATGACGGTTATGAGTGATGAGAGAGGGTTTGGAGTGTATTTAAAGAGGGATCATGATTAAGCCTGTAACGGCAATTTTTTAAAAGGTCAATAAGAAGTCTAATCAAATTAGAGTTCTGGTCTCTTTAGAGATAAATGAGTGACGCTAGTTTTTAGGAAAAAATCTCGTTTTAGTTAGACTCCTAGGATAATGAAATTGGTTCAATGCTCAACGGATAGAATTTATGAAAGTTTGGTGTAATTAGGACTTCTGCTCATGGTCGATAATTTTATCTTTATAATTGTGCAAAGTATAGAAACATACCTGAACTTTCTTATGAGCATATACTGATGAACCAGGTTCTTCAAGTAAAACTTCCCTTGGTCATGCCTCAAATGTCAGAATAGAAAAACTTTGTAAGAGATTAAGGATTCATATAAACACATGTCACAGGAGTATACTAATCAAAGTATGAGACTGAGTAAGAATTAGTCTAGATATTTACATTGAATTAAGAACTCCTAACCAATTTTTTTTTTCATTGTGCATTCTTAACTGGACCTTTTAGGTGATCTTAATTATCCCTAATTGCAACCTGTTCCTTTCGAAGTTTTCTCTACTCAGTGCTTTAGTGAAGATGTCAGCTATTTGTTTATCAGAAGCACGAAATTCTATGGAGATTAACCCTTTCTCATAGTTATCTCTTAAGAAGTGGTGTCTAACATATATGTGGTTGGTCCTTTTATGATGAACAGGGTTCTTTGTCATACTTATTGCACTAGTGTTATCACAGAATATTGGTATGCATCTCACTTCTATACCAAAGTCTACTAATTGTTGTTTGATCCACAGTAGTTGAGCACAACAAGAAGCTGCAACCACATACTCAGCTTCAGCAGTAGATAGGGCTACTGAATTTTGTTTCTTGGTAGCCCATGATACATGAAATGAACGAGCAAGTGTGCCATACCTGAGTTTCTCTTCCTATCCACAAGGAAACCTGCATAATCAGCGTCAGCATATCCCACTAGGTTAAAATTACTACCTTTTGGATACCAAAGGCAAAGGTCAGTGGTGCCTTTCAAGTATCTCAAAATTCTCTTGACAACAGTCAAGTGGAACTTCCTTGGATATGCCTAAAATCGAGCACAAAGACCTATACTGAAAACAATGCCAGGTCTGCTAGCAGTAAGATACAAAGGAGAAAAAATTATTCCCCTATACAACTTCTGATCAACAGATGAACCAGGTTCATCTATATCCAATTTCGTGGATGTTGCAATAGGAGTGTCAATTTCTTTGGATGTTCCTTCTTGGTTTTGTTACTGAGGAATAGGTTCATGGATAGGTTCCATCGAGGTTAGAGGATCAGTTCCTCTCTAGTCAGTTCCCCCTGTCATGTTGCCATGGGTGGAAGGACCTGTTCCATCACATGTTCCTTCCTGTGATGCTTCTGCAGGCTGGACTATAGTTTCACCATTTGAATTTCTTATCAGCCCAATCTCTTCATTATCTTTCTCCTGCTTCTCAGAAATAATGTTAGCTTTAAATAACATATACATTTTTTCTACACACATAGTTCTTTTACTGCATATCTTATAAGCTTTACTATGTGAAGAATATCCCAAGAATACTCCCTCATCACTTCTGGGATCATACTTACCTAGGGAGTCTTTGTCATTATTGTGCACAAGGCACTTGAATATAAATGCCCTAAGATGGGATATATTTAGCTTTCTCCCTTTAAGTGACTCATAGGGAATCTTCTTAACAAGAGGTCTAGTCATGAAACTATTTATGATGTAGCATGCAAAAATTCAGCAAACTTAGCATTTTCAAATTTAGTTCCATGATCAGAACTAATTGATGCAGGATGATTACCTAGTTGTTTCTGAGTTTTTCTAACAAAAGAAGTAAACATGTCAAATGCTTCATCTTTAGATGTTAAAACCAATGTCCAAGTAAACCTAGAGTAATCATCAACAAGCACCATCACATATCTTTTACCACATCTGCTTAATGTTCTCATTGGACCACAGAGATCCATATGGACCAGTTCCATCGTCTGGTGGTGCTTACCATTTTCTTGCATTTAAAAGAGGATCTTACCTGCTTCCCCCTTGCACAAGCCTCACAAACTTTGTCTTCCTTGAACTTGATGTTAGGCAGCCCTATCACTAGGTCCTTGGAGACTAATTTGTTGAGTTGACTCAGACTTGCATGTCCAAGTCTCTTGTGCCAAAGGAGGCGATCATTGTCCAACACACTTAAGCAAGTGAGTTCATTTTCTGAAAGTGTGGACAAATCTACAATGTATGTATTGTTTACTCTTTTTTCCTGCAAAACAATCTTGTCAGTGGTAAGATTAATCACAAAACATTTGGTAGAGGTGATTACTACCAAGTTACCTCTATCACATAATTGTGATACACTGATTAGACTGTACTTTAGGCCATCTATCAAGTAGACATTCTCAATAGAGTGAGAATTAGTCTTACCTACCTTTCCAACCCCAATGATCTCACCTTTCTTCCCATTTCCAAAGGAGACATTACCTCCTTTGAGGTCCTCAAGTGAAAGGAACTGGTTCTTGCTTCCTGTCATATGCTTTGAACAGCCACTATCCATGTACCATATTTGGCTGCTCCCCTTCACTTGGACCCGCAAAAGGAAATCAGGGGTTAGTCTTAGGAACCCAAACTAGTTTGGGTCCCTTTCTATAGGCAAAAGGGTGAATCAGATTCTTTTTAGCCCAACCTGGCAGCCTATTTTTCCCTTGAACAAATTCTTTATTCTTTTGACTAGCCTTTTCTTTTGCAATACATTCACTTTTATAGTGACCAGTTTTACCACAGTGTGTGCAAATTTTGTTCTCAGGAAGTGTGAGGTACTTGCTTTTGGGATCCCACTTAGGTGCAGGGGTCCCGTAGCCAAGTCCTCTCTTATTGCTACTATGGTGTTCATGTAGCCATGAAAGTGCATCGGAGGACCTATTCCATTTACAGGTTCTATCTAGCTCGTGCTTAACCTTGTTTAGATCCTCCTTAAGGACTCTTATCTGCTCATCTCTTTTGTACAACTCATCTTTCATTTTTCCTACATTTTCTTCTAAAGTGAGTTGTGTGTGATCAGATTTCTTTTTACCAGTTCCTAATTTCAATTTTAGATTTTCAGATTTAAGCTCTAGGACTGTGGTGTCAAGTTCATGAACCTGGTTCTTCAACTCAGCATTTTTACTATCACTCTCATTAGCCCTAAGTTCCAGGTTTTTGCACTTAGCTTTCAGAATCACACACTCCTTAGACAACTGTTCCTTTTCATTGTTTATAACTTCAAATTCATCAATGAAATCTAGAAGTAATTCAGATAGACTTTCTTTAGACAAAAACTTAATCTTGTCTTTGAGATGAATTATACTTACCTCAGATTCCTCATCGGATTTCCCAATTGCCATAAGTGCTTGTCCATCTCCATCTTCGTCTTCTGAGTCATCATCTGAGCTTTCACCCCAAGCAGCAACCATAGCCTTTGTTGATCCTTTGTTCTTCTTGGGATGAACCTGTTCCTTCTTCCTGTTCCTTCGTTCAGCTCTTTCCTTCTTCCATTCAATTTCCCATTGAGGGCAATTTTTGATGTGGTGATCAGTCTTCCCACACTTGTAGCACCCCTCATTGGTTTGTTTTTCAGGAACCCTTGGTTTGTTGTAGCTTCCATTTCTTGAAGGACCATTTTCTCTTATTAGGTACTTCTTAAAATCCTTTGTGATCATGGTCATTTCATCCTCATCTAGATCAACACCTTCAGTGATTCTGAATGCCAGGCTCCTTTCCTTCTTAGGTGCATCCATCTTCATGGTTTGCCTTCTAAGTTCATAGGCAGTGAGATTTCCAATTAGCTCATCCAACTTGAGAGTGGCAATGTTCTTTGATTCCTGAATAGCTGTGATTTTGCTTTCCCAAGAGATTGGCAGTACCCTTGTCAAAATCTTCTCAACTTTGTCTTCTTCAAGAATAACCCTTCCAAGAGACTTAAGTTCATTTGTCAGTGTGGTGAACCTTGTATACATCTCTTGGATGGTTTCCCCTTCCTTCATGGTGAAATTCTCATATTGAGAATATAGCAGTGTTCCTCTGGACCTCTTCACTTGAGGTGTTCCTTCATGTGCAACTTGCAAAGTATCCCAGATTTCCTTAGCAGTGGTACAACTTTGAATTCTACTGTACTCATCTGGACCAAGTCCACACACAAGCCATTTCTTGGCCTTAGCATTTTTCTCCCATTTTCTTAAATCCTCAGGAGTGCAGTCAGCTCTAGTTTTTGGCACATCCACTCCTTCAGCATTCTTCATTGTAGTTCCTAGAGGACCATCAGTGACTATGTCCCAGAGTTCATAGTCTTCTCCTATGATGTGATCCCTCATCCTGTTCTTCCACCAAGAATAGTACTGACCATTGAAAAGTGGAGGCCTAATAGTGGATTGCCCTTCCCAGTTCCCAGGTGGTGCACTCATGTTGATCTTTTCCTAAGGTGTTAGCCTCTTCAAAGATAACCTGCTCTGATACCAATTGATGTTCTACACGTCAATACCACACAAGAGGGGGGGGGGGTGATTTGTGTGGTACCTAATTTTCGCATTAGAAGAACCTGGTTCTTCTAGATGTACTTACTATGACTGTTTGCGGAATTAAGAGTGCATAAAATAAAGAACACAGAGATTTTTACGTGGAAAACACCTGGCCCAAAAGGTGAAAAAACCACGACCTACTACTCAGTAGGATTTTCCCAAACTTCCACTAAAATCACTGAGCCAAAACAGCATTTACAAAACTCTTGTAAACCTAAGGATTAACTCTAATCCCAGTGTGGCACACAGCCTCAACTGCTGCGACACTTTCAAGTTAACTCTAACTTGAATACTCAAAGTACCTAATACAATTGCTTCTATGAAAGCTGAAAGGTACAACTTTAAAACACCTACTACATTTGAACTAGAATAAAAGAAAGACACATAAAACTCTTTATGGAGCTGGTTCTTCAATCTGGTTCATGTAGCTTCAGGTTTGCACACTTGTATCACACACAAATTGCTTGCAACAATCGCCTAGCTCTTTTGCTCTCAATTTGGTTTAACTTCATCTCATGTGCAATCACCTGTAAAAGAGAACAATCGTTATATTTATAGAGTTAGTAATCAGAGTTTGATAAGAACTCGAATTGTGGATCCTTTGACAATTCGAGTCCAAGAACAACTCTAACTCCTAATCCATATTCTTGATCCGGATGTAATTCTCTTTTCATAAGGAGACTTCAACTCCTTATCCTATATGCAATCTTTTCGATCAGTTCAGAAGATATTCATCAAGATATTGCTGCTTGATCTCAAGGACTTATCTTCTTCACGTGCATCTCATGTGTATGGGCCATAACAACTGTGTCTCCTTAGATGAACTTGGTCCTTTACTGAGTTCGTTTGTCATTCTTCAAAACTTCAACTGATCTTGGGCCAACAAGTAGGCATTTAGCACGATCAGCCGGAGGTTTGTAGACGACCATAGAATTCTGGAAGCAGCTCGACCAATTTATCCTCGGCGATCCCTTTTCAAGCACGATCTTCTTCGTGAGAAGTTTGTCATAATAACGGCGATGACAATCAATCGACATGAAGCGTTCAGTATCAGATTGTTCATCCATAACCTCTTCCTCAATTTCATGATCAAACGAAGCATTTTCGTTCATGTTCGGGTCTATTTTAAGCTCAAAGTACCTTCAAAAATCAAAACAATGTTAGTCTGGCATTAGAATCATGTTAAGCAATTTCAAAATAATGCAATTAGGCCAAAGAATCAAGTCGAATGGCCCCGAAAGCTCAAGTTGCAAAGCTACTATTTTTGCAAAAACTGCCAGTTTGCGCACCTGCGGAATTATTATCGCAGGTGCGGTTGCGCATCTGCGAGATTCCAATCGCCTCTTCCGAGTTGCCCAGCTGACCAGAAGTCGCACCTGCAAAGAAGGCATTGTAGGTGTGAGGCCGCATTTGCGGTGTACATCAGGGGTTCCAAAAACCCAGATATTTTCGACTCTTTTCACTTCTTAAACATGATTTTGGCACCTAATTTATACTCAAGACATCTAAATTAGTGCACTGCAAGTTTTTACGACTTGATTAACTTGATTACAAGGCACTTAGCAATAAAATTTCTTTCGGACAATTTGTCGAACATATTACGGGCAGAGATAATGCTATGCTTCTTTAAACAAATTGGGTACACAGATTTACCCCAAAATTGTTTTTCAACAACAACAGCACACAAAAACATACTCTCAACCAATGTCCCTCACTCCTAAACTAACATTGATAAAACTTACAAAAAAAGGAAAACGGGATTGTGGGAAAAACAATAATAGAGATGAAGAAGATGAAACAGAGATAAAGAAGAAGAAAAACATAAGAGTAAAAGAGAGGAATAGATGAGAGATACCTGGGTTGTCTTGTGTGAGAACTCGAGTGTGAGTAGTTTGATGCAGTGATTGCTTTGTGTGAGAGATGAGAGATGAGAGGTATTTTTTTTATTTTAGGGGAAAAATTAGAGTTACCTGATGAAATGAGGGTTGGGATCTTTAATTTGCCCAATTTACGCACTTGCGAGAAAATAAGCGCTTCTGCGAAGCCGCTTTTGCGTTAATTGAATCGCACCTACACAAGTTTAGCATCTGCGCCTAAAAATTATGCTTATGCGCAAGCGCACCTGCGTGAATTGTCCGCAGGTGCGGTTGCACCAGAGTTCAGCTGGACAGATCTGGGCAGCCACTGTTTTGGCTTGTTCCAACACCTCAAACCCTTTAATTCAACTCCAAAAAATCTGGAACTTTGCAAAGTAGTCACAAATAACATAAATAAACTATTCTAAAAAAGAAAATTTAAAAAACAACTAAAAATTTTGAAAAGCGATGGGTTGCCTCCCACCAAGTGCCGCATTTAACGTCGTGGCACAACGCGGATCACTTTACCACTTTTCTTGCCACATGGACCATATGAATTGGACACCTAACTTGGATTCAAGCTTGTGACCACGAGCAACGGGGGGTGGTAAGTAGATGATCAAGCCAGCCATTAGTTTCTTCATTTTGCATTTCTTGGCTTTTTGTGAGGAATGTCATTTTGCCTTCTTGAATATGCAAATTGCAAAATCTATGGCACTTGTTTTTCTTCTTTGCACTTTCGTATGGATTCGCACGGCTCAATTCACATATCACCATGCAATTCCAAAGTTGAAAAATGCTTGGAATGCGACCTCAAGCCTTCAAATTGAAATTATTCTCGTATTTTGACATCATCTTTTTCCCCCCGGACTAGAGTCAATCTCAACCATATTTTCAATTACACTGGTTGACTCTAATTCCATATTTTTCTTGGCATCACTAACAAGCATGGAGTCGGTTGGCGGATGTTCAATTCTTGATTCCTCAAAATAAAGCTCACTTTCTTCCTCGAAGTTGGACTCTTCTTGATCTCTTTCCACACTCTCAAGTTGGTGGGCATAGTGAGCCTCAACCAATATTTTCATTTCATTTTCCAAGGTGTGGGTATTATCATAATTTTGAGTCAAGACTTGCTTCAAGTCCTCTAGTGCAAAGTTGTGCTTCTTCTCATTTTCAAGAATGGCCTCCAACATGAGCATCGTCTTCTCATTTTGAGCATTTGAGAGTTCTTCTTGGTTTTGATCAAGTGCCAAAGAAGGATTTTCGGTATCAACCTCCGAGGAAGGTTCTTGGCTATCATTCACTTCCGAGGCATTTTGGACCTCTAAAGCTTCAAGCATTTATCCCATTTGTGAGTGCAACCTTTCAAGCGCCAAATCATTTTGGAGACTATTTTCCAAAAGCTCCTCCAAGGCATTTTGCTCTTTGTTTCCTCCTTCAAGTAGGCATTCTAACATGACCTTGAACTCTCCATTTTGACCATGCTCAATCTCTTCCACTTCCATATCTCTATAATTTTCATCACAAAAAGTAGCATCATCATAGCGGGGGATGGGGGAAGGGAAGGACAATTAAGCATAATTATCCCAATGACCATTTTGATGACCACACTTATCACAAATACTCCACTCATGGGTGCGCACAATCCGCCCCCAGGAGAAATTAAACAATTTTACCAAGAGTGTGGTCCTCCACAATAAGGACAAGGGTCATCAAAGTATGAAAACTACCATCGACCAATTTTCATTACATGATGCCATTTTTCAAAAATAAGAAAATAAACAAGAAAACAAATAAGAAGATAAACAAAGATAAGAAAATAATTACACAAATATTCACAAGTTTGGACCAAAGCACTTACCCTTACTTCTCAAACAACCTATGCCAAATTGTTCCCCGCAACGAAGCCAATTTGGTGATGTCCAAATCCACTACTAAAAAGTAAATGGACACGGTCACATGCAATATAATTTACCCAACTATGGGTCGGGGTCGAATCCCACAGAGAACAATATGTAGGCGATTAGGTGTGTAAGAGAAGTATCACTTATTATACTAAGTCAAACACTTAGAAATGTTTTTAGAAAAGATTTATAACTAAAAGCGAAAATATAAACTAACCTAGAAAGCAAGTAAAATGATCAATGGCTACAAGTATGGATACACGGGGAATTACACTCAAGTAATGATCCAATGTATTTCACGATCTTACAAATATGAGCGAGTTTATGTTAATTAGCCTCGAGTAATAATTCTATATTAGCTTCTTCCAAAGACTAACAAGACTTCCTAATTGAATTATCCCTAAAACAATTAAGACATTAAGCACACCCGATCATAGATACAAGTAGTTCAATCCTATCCCTAGGTAGAATCTATAAAGTGAAGGTTAAAGCCTCAAGTTCTTGTTAATTAATCTTTCCCAACCCCAAATAATCTTTCCCAGAATTAATTTGAAGTAAATGGGAGATTCCTAGGGTTAGATAATCCCTTTGGAAACATTAAAGGACAAGAATAATTAAAGAAACAATAACTCACTTCAATATAACTAAAAATCGTTCAATACATAAGTACAACAAGACATTTAATCCACACTTTAAATATGAATATTCCCATAAACAAGATTCAAGTGTTGGAATAAATACTACACACTTAGATATACAATACAAAGCAAGGAAATGAAGAAATGAACATGAATGGGTAAGAAATTCTCAACCAATTGCTTCAAATCTTCAAGACCCAAGTGTGTGTGCAAGAACCCTAGCTTCAAAACTTGTGTTCTCTAAACAAGAGATGTCCAAAGACTGCCAGATATGCCAAAGATGTGTTTCAAATAGGCTAGATCGTGTATTTGTGAGTTCGGAAATGAGAAAATGTTATTTGCCAAAATTACCCAAAGCTGGAGCCCGCTGACCGCACTTGCGGAAGCATCAACGCAGGTGCGCCTCCGCAGATGCGGGTGTTCTCTCGTAGAAGCGACATTTGATGGAAATAGGGTACTCCACAGAAGCGGACAAATCTTCGCAGAAGCGATTCCTCAATCGCAAATGCGATCCCAGCGAAAATTGCATAATTGCGCATATGCGCCTTTTTCTTCGGAGATGCGAGATCGCATAAGCATAGAGTGTTCCGTAGATGCGGAATCACTGAAGAGATTTGCACTTCTTTTACTCATTTTTGCTCAATTCCACGTCAATTGAATTCAACTCTCTTCATGGCGTCATTTACTTGAAAATCTAGCAATACACACCATAAACAAGCTCATATTATAATTAAAGGACGCAAAATCTAAAGAAAAGAAACTAAAATAAATGGTAAAATCACCACTCATCAATTATCCTTTCAAATATACAGCAATCAAATATGATAGCACCCATTCAAGGTCCAATGACCTTACCTTATCAAGCACAACTATTCTATTAACATGCCACACCAATACAACTCGAAGTCACAACCGTGCAATCTGTGCACCAATAAGCAACAATTCAAATGTACTCAAACATGGAAAATGACTCAAATGAGAGAACTGCCCCGTAAGTTCAACAAGTACCCCACAACCGCAATGCTAGGAGACCATTATACATTGTAGAACCAAGACATGCAAATCAGTCACAAAGGGTCATATCTTAACATAACTCCTATGTAATGTGCGACCCAATCCAACACTGGTCCATATGAAATACCTCAACACCATGCCTAAAATTAACAACCACGCGCATTTCGACATCAAGTACCCAAGGTGAATAACCATAACCACGGGGAAACAAATAACACAATACCACAGTCCAGAAAGAACATAACCAATGCGTAATCAATCATTCAACACCCTAATACCCATTTTGCTCAAATTCCGCTATAAGGCCCAAATAGAACCGCACCATGTGTTTCAATAACCACGAATCACAACCCCTCGTAGCATATAAGGGTAACTCATAGAACATATCAAAACACGAATAAGCTCAACTCTAACTGAATGCACATGCCTCAACAATAGCAGTACAGAGTCAATCAATCCGACCCAGTGTAGAATACACATCCTCATTGGGCCTAACAATGAGCCCCCAAATGAACCTTGGTAATCCACAAATAGACTAATAACCCTCCGAAAGTCCACAATAACCTAACCACAACACATACTATCATCTGGCTAGCCTTGGCCACATCTTCACAGTCCACAATCCCCGAAACAATTTGATTGTAAGAACTCCCAGTCTCCAAATCCACAGAACACACGAATCACCCTATTTGATCCAATCTCCATCGCCTGAATGTCTAACACATCTCTCATACACGATCATCCCATGAGGAATAATTTGATAATTCTTCTGTGCCACATTGAAAAATCTGAATATTAGTAGTAGATCAACCATGCGAGTACTGCAATACTAATGAAGCATCCGTAAGTCAAAACACAATGCGCCTTCTGAAATGTGCACCCATCTCAAGAAATACCAAGTAGTAATAACATTTATCAAGACATCTGAAACCGTCCATGTTGTCTAAGAATTCATGATCTTCCTTTCAAATATGAACCGTGACCTTGTACATGCAAATCTCAATCCTACACAACACTCCATATCTATCATGACATCGTATGAGAAGCCCGAGAATCTTATGATCAACACTGTGTCGCCATGAGAATACATACCCGATTAGTTAGAAACCTTCTATTTAACCTCATCCATGTGAAAATCCTAATATGCAACATGTTCCTCATACCAGTAGGAAATATCCACCTCGAACCGTGGTAGAAATTATCGAGAGCACTTTGGAATCCATTTGCACATAACCAAGCTATCAGAACTGAAACCCTCTAACTCAACCAAGCTACGCAGGTTGCCAAAACCCAAGAGCATTGCTACAAAACACCTATAGAGACTCACCAGATCATAAGTCTCCAAGAATCGATCATACCCATTACCGTGCTGATCCAACCTTCTACCAAACTGTCCTATTTCTCCGAGTTCCTTCCGAATTACCGTCAAGGTGACACTTCTCCTTGCCAGAACACCACGATCTTTAATCAAAACTCACCCTACGGGATCCTAGAATAAAACCATACTGTTCTAACTCATATAAGCCGTTGTACTCACTCTTTAGAATCCCCAAAAGTACCACAACAAGACACCCGCTCTAAAGAGACTTTCTGTGAATCTAAAGTCGTTCCTTTTACCCTTATGATATTGAAATATAGAATCCATCGTGATATAGAAATACCGCAAGTCTCGACACCATCCAATGTAAATCTCATATTCTAGTCATATGCACATCTTGAAAAATTCCCAATTGCCACATATAAATTTTGAACCCATTAGAACCCTTTTGAAAGTCATCTACTCCGCTCAAATCTCAATTTCACCGCCCAAACAGGCCGAACGACCCGTGCCCCATCCACGCGCAACACCTAAAGAAGTAACCCCGCTTAATGCAACCGAGCAAATTCCTACACCATGCGCACTACATCTGTCACGAACAACAACTCAAATCATTCCATGATTTCCATATACCCATAAAGTGCAATGTAACTTGTATCCCGAAATTTCCTTGCTTAAGTCATCCTCAGAACCAACTTCTACAAGTCATAACCGATCCGCAAGTATGCCTCAAACCGAAACCAATCCAACACGTAACCATACAATCAAATCGTCGACAAAAGACTCGCCAACTTGGCTCAAAGCCATGGAATAAAATATCTGATAACTTACAATAACCACACCCCATTACCACCATAATACCGCAGTGAGATTCAACTAAATCATTCATAAGCTCATGTAACACAAACCATCTAATACCCCAAATCATTTGCAAATCTTGCGTTCATCCTCGTGACGGTCAGGTCAACTATTACAACCGATCCAAACTCAAATCGTACAAACATAACCCACTAGTATAAAAGAAAGCCTTCACACAACATCACAAGGATCACTCATCCGTAGATTACTCCGCAGGTTATAACCCACCTGCTTAGTCTCAAACTGACATCTCTCTATACCTTTGTGCAGCCACAACTACTATGTAATCACTTAATCTTTCTAAGTCTGAACTCATTAACAAGACATGAGAATCTGATTCGTTCCACAATTAAGCAACATGAAAGGTCCGTCAATACACTAATAGCTCGAGACTATACGTCAAATAAAGACAGAAATCAAGCACCCCATGGTCCTTTTCACATATCACACAACTCTTCTCTACACATTCAAATCATCTGAACACATCCCGCAGTCAATTTCTACTCATCATATAGTCATCCAATCACTCATCGAGCCACAAATTCCACTCATAGGAACACCACCGGACAGAAGTCCAAAAGCACGTGCTCACACAACTGAAATCCCCGTGCTCAAGCTTAATCAAACCCGGCCTCAAGTCCTCCAAACTGGCCCACCGACAGCACACAGAAATCACAACTTGCACCTCATCCATGGAATCACAAGTCGTCGATGTACGGCTGATACTGAGGCTCACATGCGCATACAAGTGCGTGGAAGGAATTCAAAGAGTTATGCTTCAAGCTGAATCAATGTTGCACGATAAGGAAAGTAAGATGGGAGGCTTATCCTAAATGTCATGTAGTCTATCGAAGATAGGTATGGACATCATTATATCGATCTGCAAGACTCAACTAGACACTTGCTCATGACTCGTAAAACCTATGAATCTAGAGCTCTAATACCAACTTGTCATGACCCAAAAATCCAACTATTATTGATGGCACCTAACCCAACCTGCTAGGTAGCCAATTAACAACCATCCAATTTAATTAGATTTATTAAGAGAATAAATAATAATACAACTGCTTTTATACAAAGAATTTTCCAAGGACTGGTAGTACAAATCATGAGCTTCTAAAATTTAGATTTTTACAAGACTGAACTGAGATAATTACAACATCTGTTTGAAATGTAAATGAACAGAATTCGAATCTAATGCTACCAAGGACAAGTGATAGCCATAACTGGAACGCGGGTACATCTTCAGATACAGCTCCCGCTGTACTCAGCAACATCAGCATTCAACATCTGCACGCATGGTGCGGAAGTGTAGTATGAGTACAACCGACCACATGTACTCAATAAGTAACAAACCTAGCCTTAGGTTGAAAGTAGTGATGAGCTGGAACAAATGTCGGAGTCCAACATCAATAGCCAACAACAGTTCATAACAACATAATAAAAGTGCTACAAGAAGTAACTCAGAGATATAGTGCTCAGCTCGTTCACAGTTCCGAAAAAATAGGCATGCTATTCTAGTATAACAGTAAAACCCAAATCTTTTACCGGAACCACCAAAATAGGAGTAAGTTTGTAAAACCGTGATTTTTCCGAAAACTTTTCAATAGGTAAATGTTTTATTATCAAATGGCATGAGGAAAGTACATCTCTATGCCAACATGTCAATATGTATGAGAAGTGAGAAATGATGAGATTCTGTACAGCATGAGAAAAAATGCTTCTCTATGCCTGTATGTCAAGTGTGCATGTCGATGCAATACAACACGGTGAGTAAACCATATGCATTCTTTCAGAGTATCAATTCACTCAGTCCTCCCAGTCACTCATTCCTCACAATCACTCAGTCCTCACAGTCACTCAATCCTCCCAATCACTCGGCACATGCTCTCGCCACTCGTGCTCGACACTCGCACTTGCACTCGTATTCGCACTTAGTAGGTACCTGCGCTCACTGTGGATGTGCAAACTCTGGAGGGTCAATTCTAGCCCAAACGCTATAATAAGCCGATCATGGCATAAATCAATAACATATGCTACGACGTGCAGCCCGCTCCCTTCATAAATCAATAATACCTGCTAAGGCGTGCAGCCCGATCCCATCAATATCCTCACAATTATTCCCTCGAGCTCACTCAGTCATCAATCTCTCTAGTCTCTCGGGCTCACAATGTCTTGAAAAATCAGCCCAAAAATGATGATGTGACGTATCAATAAGTGGTAACACAGTCTGAGATATGATATGCAAATGAATGCGTATGACTGGGTATGAAATTGCAATGTAAGCAAATAACTCAACAACAGAAATGACCTCAGTGGGTCCCAACAGGATAAGCATGTAGCCTAGACATGATTTCAAACGTGGATCACAGCTCAATTACTCTAGCACACAGAGATTTCATGGTTACAGATAAGATTAGGTAACTACACAGTTTCATAGAAATAACTGAGTCACAATTCACATAGTGCACGCCCACACGCCCGTCACCTAGTATGTGCTTCACCTCAACACCAAACACATGTCACGTATATTTAGGGGTTCGTACCCTCAACACCAAGTTTAGAAATGTTACTTACCTCGAACAAGCCAAATCCAATATCTAGCAAGCCAAACGATGCACCAAAAATGGCATCTCGCACGTACCGACCTCCGAAAGGCTCAAAACTAGCCAAAAGTAACTCAAACACATCAAGTAATGCCTAAGGAAACAATTTCAAATAATAAAGGTTGAATCTTTACAATTTTACTCAAAGTAAACCAAAAATTCAAACCCGGGACTGCACCTTAGAACCCGACAAAACTTACAAAATTTGACAGCCCATTTAATTACAAGTCCAACCGTACTAATTTCACTCAAATCCGACTCCGAATCGATGTTCAAAACTCGAAAATTCAGTCTATAAAACTTTAGACAAAACCCCCCAATTTCTCTCTTGAAATCCTCAATCAAATGCCAAAAATGAAGATAGATTCATGAAATATAATAAAAAATGAGTAGAAAACACTTACGTTAATTCATATGGTGTAATCGCTTCAAAAATCATCTTAATCCGATCTCCATAGCTCCAAATATGCAAAAATGTCTGAGACCTTCGAAATAGAGTACTTTATACAATGTTCTAGAGGTACTCTTCGCAATCGCGATTACAAACATCGTGATCGCGATTACAAAATTTTGCAGGACAATTCTTACCCTATTAGGTCGCGGCCATTTCCCCACGTTCGTGATGAACAAACTTCCATTTAACTCTTCCCAACTCTTCTCAGATAGCCTATAGTATATTAGCCATAGCTTTTGGTACAAAACTTCAAATGACAAATGGTTTGATTTTCTAAAAACTAGACACAAAGGGCTACAACTGTCATATTTGGATCATCTCCAAATTCCTTATAGATTGCAAGACATAAGCTTCCAAAATCGGGTCAGTGCAACAGATTTTTTTTCTATGCAATCGCGATTCACAGGTCCATTTTTCCTATTTTAATCTTCACGATCGCGACCAAATCCATGCGATCGCAATGTACACACCTGTAGCAAAAAATCAGCAACTAAAAATGGCCAGTAAAATGGTCTGAGACCACCCCGAAACTCACCCGAGCCCCTCGGAACCCCGTCCGAACATACCACCAAGTCCCATAACATAATAGGGACCTACTCGAGGCCTCAAATCACGCATAACAACATCAAAATCATGAATCTTCGATCAAGATCAATCTCTTAAGTTCATAAACACCAAACTTCGAACCAAGCGTCTGATTCAAGCCTAACCAATCTGGAATGAACCCAAATTTTGCATACAAGTTCCAAATGACATATCGAACCAATTCCATCTCCAGGAACAACAATTCCAACCCGATAACATCAAAGTTAACCCTCGGTCAAACTTATGAACATTCCAAACCTTCAAATTTCTAACTTTCGCCAATGAGTGCCGAAACCTTCTAGAAATATCTAAATACAAATTCAGACATACGCCCAAGTCCAAAATCACCATCCGGACCTAACGGAACCATCAAAACTTCGATCCGAGATCAAATACTCAAAAGTCAAACTTGGTCAACTCTTCCAACTTTATGCTTCCTAGTTGAGAATCATTCTCCCAAACTAATTCCGAATCACCCAAATATCGAAACCGACGATACACACAAGTCACTACATCATACGGAGCTACGCATACCCTCAAACCACCGAACGAAGTAGAAATACCCAAAACGACAGGTCGGATCGTTACAAGTAAAGAATTTTGTTATCTAAGAAAAGACGAAGTTGGAGATCCTTGCCGAGGAAAATTGACAATGTTCATTGTTTTTTTGTCATTAATTTGAAATGATTGGATTTTTCCAATTTGATTAAGGGCCATAAATTCTGGATTTTTATTAGCTTCATCTTCGCAATCGTATATAGAACATATAAAAGGCCCCTTAACTATTGAGAATCTTTAAATACTGCTTTTTAGGCTCAATTATGGTATTTGAAGTTGGATAGGTTAAATACTGCTTTTACAGTATGTTTCGATATTTTTTAGCTTTTATAGTGAACGATTGTTATATACATATAACAACACTTGATGATTAAATATATTTTGGGTGCTATAAACTAAATTATCCAAAATTAATTTATTAATGTTACATATAAAAGATAAAAAAATTATTCAAATCTAAATACTCAAAAGATAAGTAAATTTTACTAATTAAGTATTAAAAAAACTAACACATCCTTAATAAATTCGTAACTAAACCAAATGTATAAAGACTTAAACTCTAAAGCATACATTTTAAAGCTATTAGAAGGTAAACTATTTCAAAGTTGATGAAAGAAATTCATAATTTTAGCTTATTTCACAGATTCTTGTCTCTTAGAGCGATATAACACTTGAATTAGCGTAGATTTATGTCCAAACTTTCAGCAAAAGGATACCTAATAGTTTTTCCTTGAAGGTAATCTAAGAGGTTAAGAGTTGAATGTTCTATCTCGGCCCAAGTAGCAGTACGTTGAGGTCAAAATGTTTAAACTTATTATTGGTGATCTTATTAGAGATTCTACATGAAAGTTATGGATGGATAGTTTTATAAAGAGCATACTGCTATAAAGATGAATGTTAATTTTATAGGTAAAAAGTTGTTATAGGGAGGTAAAATATACTATCAAAATCGATTCCGAGAAAAATTTAACTTTTATAGTAAATGAATATTATATGAGGATGTTGTTAAAGATAGGTTAGACTGTATTTCAATAACTAGCAACCACAATGAAGTTATTTAATGAAGGAGAGCAGAAGACAATGTAGGAAGCAATGAGCAAGGCTTACTAATAGGTAACATCAAACCTTATATTGAAACTAATACAATTATATATCATATGCTAACCAATAGTAGATATTAGTTATATATCAAACAAAGTGCAGACATTTCTGCAAAACTTCTAGTAAGATTTCACGACTTACTTATTAACAATAAAGCTTTATTTATTAAGTATATATATATATATATATATATATATATATATATATATATATATATATATATATATATATATAAGTAATTAATATCTTTAATTATGCGCGGCGGCCACCAGTACCACTCTCCCTATGGCAATTGAAGTAAACAGCAGCAACAGGCAAACCAAGATTGTAAAGCTCTGCAAAGTCTTTTGTGTTAAAATGCTGACGCCAACCTGGAGCATATACAGTTTCGCGACCCAATTGTCGAAACAACACGAAAACAAAGCGATGAATTCCCAATGATGGTTGTGGACTCTCGTAGCATACAACTTCATTTCCTGCAATGCACCAAAAAAAAACAAGTAAAATGATTTTAGTTATATATAAAGTGACACTGTAAATAAAATTTACGTTATAAGTTTATATATGTTACCTCTAATAGTATATTAGAGTACAATTTTTTACTAGGTTATCAATTAATATTATTATCTTATATATGACTTGATTGTGCAAATATTTTTTGTAGTGTGAGTGCATAGAACTTAAACTGTACCTAAGAATGTTGATTAATCCAAAACCCATCTAACCTCTTGAAATGACAAACTAATTATGCAAGAAGTAACTCATGATCTGTAATATATGAGAATTTACCAAAGCTTGTATCTGTAGTTGCTGGGATATCTGTGACCAGCCTACAAAAATATAATAAAGAAAGTGTTAGAAAAAGACAGAGAGAAGGCCACTATGATTTACCTCGTTTTTATTTTTATGTATTTCCTGTATTTCAGTTTCCAATGATTTTTCAAATAAGATTTTTGGTAGAGCTTTTCATTTAAAAACATTGGTTTTTCATTTAGAACTTATGTCACACTATTTTTTTCACTACAAGAAAGAAAGTTGATTTGTGATGGAATATTTTTGACTGATGATCTACTTGTGACAATATTATGACGGAATATATAAATCTGAACAAAAATTTTGACGTATTTGTGACGATCTCATTCTTCCATCACAAAATATTTTGTGATGCTTGAATTTGTGATGATTTTGTGTTTCTTTTTTATTGTAAGGGTAGTATCCTTTATAACATATGTCATATCGGCGTTGAGACTGAAGTTAGTATTTTGACTAAGAAGTCTAAAGTATTAGTCTCACTTGCGTTATGAAAGAATTAGAGTTTGCAGTACATATCGTTAGTTATAAGTTGAGTGACATTATGATTTTATGTTAGACAAATTGGATTCTCTTAAACCATCTCTTATGTTTTGAGCACATAAAATAATTATCTCGGTTGCAAGCATATATGGATGGGATTAAACTGTATCTAACTTCTTATTTTTTTCAATCAAAGCCACCTTCAATGTGGGAGGGGTTAGGTAGATCTGACCCCTAGCTACCTCATATATTAATAATAAAAAAGCAACTAGTACATGTCCAAGAGCCAAGAGGTGTATATATATGCAGCCTAACCTCTTCAAAAAGGTATATTGTATAAGCTTGAAATGATATAGATGGAAGAAGCCCATGCAACATTTAGAAAGAACCCTACAATTTCTTATCTTTCAACTACAAGAACAACTTCTATTTTTTCCAGCAGTATGTGATAGTTATATATACAAATATTTTTTATTGAAAAGAAAAACTACAAGAAGGGCTTGTTAAACTCGACTAACCAGTGTAGATACTCTCTCAGGTTAGGGTTGCTTGGGCTTGGAGCATCAGGATCCACCATAACCTGGGGGAGGGGGGGGGGGGGG
>NC_031990.1:83494815-83520371 GCF_001879085.1 Nicotiana attenuata
GGGGGGGACACAAAATCTCAAATGTCATCAAAATATTCCACATTAAGAAAGACAAAGAGATTAAAAATAAACACCACCATATATATATATATATATATATATATATATATATATATATATAAACGTGCACGTGATGATTTAAATATTTATTTATATGATGTAACAATAAAATTTAATTAATGAGAAATTTTTTATAATAATACAACAATCATCTAAATGCCGAAAAATATTATTACATATCATAATACATGAATTTAAAAGAAAAGGACATTATCAAAACTTACACAAAAGATCAATTTTGTGATGTTAGTTAATTATGTATTATAGTTTAAAAGTATTTAATGTGATGATATCTTAACGAACACTTCTTTGTGGACAATACTGTTTTGTGTATGTTTCCTCGTAATGCTTTGGTTACTCTGCCTTAACCAAAACTCTTGTTGTCGATCTTGATATCCCTCTTGAAAGTGCAACATACAATTGTTCGTGCAAGAAAACATATTGGGGTAAATATACTCCAATATTTAGGATGTTTTTTATTATATTTGCAAAACATAAACATGCTAAAAATTATTTTCACATAAATTTAAAAGGATATTCCTTAGTTTCGGAAGACGAAAGTTGAATTCAGGGATAAGAATACTTAGAAGAACATTGACTAGTATCATAATCTTTGCATGTATGACGTTATTGTCAAAATTTCTGTGTACCATCTGCGTGCTATTACATAAGCTATTCGGTGTATCTAAGTTTTTAGTAGCATGATGGACATATTTTTTTCAAAATTAACCTATATACAATGGAAGATCAATTTTAACATAGTCTATATATATATATANTATATATATATATATATATATATATATATATATATATATATATATACACTAACATACGTGTACACTAACATACGTAAGAAATAATAAACTTGACAACAAACATGTATTGTAGAAGGTCATTTGGTATTAAAATATTTAATTATTCTTCTTGGTAGTAATTATCGGTATCATTTTCTGCTGAGTCAAAAAGTGAAAAATATTTTATTTTTATTATTTTGCAATCAACCTTTTATTTAGTTGATCAACATATTCATTTTTGCTAGCGAAGATATCTTTTTTAATTCTATCATGTGTTTTGCACAAATTGCGTTTAATCTAATGATAGAAATATTTCTCTTATTAAATGCACTACTATACCATTGGGATTGATAACCAAGTGTTCAGAAAAAACTAACTCATCTTTTATTTGATGCTCTTCTTAGTTTTCGATACGAAGCAAGAAGACACTGAATACTGGATTTGTTCTTACTTTATATTTCTTGTCAATTGAATCTTTTTCATTTGAGGGCAGAAGTATAACTTTGGCAAACTAGCTTTTACAGTCTCTGCTTTTGTTGATTTTGGAACTACTGGTAGTACTTGACAGAAATCACCTCCCAAATCATTAATTTCCACCTAATGGTTCATTAATAAGAACTCCGGGCAATTATTTCGATCGTTTGACACTTTGTCATAAGTACTTCATCCTATATTATCAATTTTGCTTTCCTTATAATTTTAGCACCATTGCTCGCTTTGATATTTGTGATGGTTATTTAAGTTTTTTGAAGAGGTATATCAAATCTAAAGTGGGTGGCCTCATAATAAAATCGTTGTTGGCACACCACTTGCTATTATTGCCAACAGTGTCATGCCTCTTGATATGATATTTGCAAGTAATGCATGGTATAGAAATATTATTTCGGTTCCGCCGGAGGCATCTACAAAGAATAATTCCGTTATACCAGAGCCGACTCTTTAAAATATAGTTTTGAAAGCTTGTTCTTGATTAAGATTTAGCTTTTATTGTGCTTCCTCAGACACTTGTATAACATTTTGATTCTTAATAATATACTGACCTTTTTACTTTGTGTTGTAACGCTCTTTTTATGGAATGAATTTATGTATCTTAAGATTTTTTTTAACTTGAATAAGAAATTTACTCATATGATGAATTTAAAAAATAATTGAATTGGATTCTATACCATGCATTACTTGCAAATATCATATCAAGAGGCATTACTTGCAAAAAGAATAAATTATTTTTTATGTTAAAACAAAATAATTTATTCTATGTTGATTCAGATCTTAATATTAGTTTATCTCTTGTTTTGAATATTTAATCTTAATTATAATTTTATCCACTATAAGTTTTATTTTTAAAGAGTAAAAGATTGATATGACATTTTACATTTAGATCTTTATGTTTGTAGAATCATTAGTGGTATTGACTCCTACCAACCTTTTTTTTTCTCTTTCTCACACATTTATATTCTTAAATATGTTCTTAGTTGTTGTTAATAATTGGGCATTTTTCAATATACATGAAAAATTGATAAAAAAATATATTATTTGAGTAGAAAAATAGTTCAAATATAATATTAAAATATATTATCGTAGGGGTATTTTTTTATCAATTTCAATTTTTAACTCTTTATGCAGTCCATTTAATATTATTTTTACTTTTTTTGGTATTGGACATTATGGAGTGATAATGTATTGCCTATACAGATGATTCTTATGAAATTGATTTTATTAAATCTTCCTACATATTTTTAATAAGAATTTAATATACAAAATTTTATTAATTTCAAAATCTTAAATATTAAAATTAGCAAAGAAGGTATTGTAGTCCAAAAGATAGGTTGTTGCAGTTATGTCCTTTCCCTATGAGTTCTTCCGCTTACTATTTCAGGGCTATTTCTGTATATTAATATTGTATTTATGCTTTTATAATAATATAGGCTCTCCTTTTTCTAAATGAATTTGGATAATATATACATTCTCAAATTAAATTAGTAATAGGACATTATATTACGTTTTCAGATTAAATTAATTATAGAAATTTTTAAGAAGTATATCCTAAAAGTAATAGGATTACATGACTAAAGATATTTTCTTGTTCAATTTTATATGAATTAGACAGTTCGAAAGTAATTATACTAATAAGATTCCTAAAGGTAATCAAGTAGGATTCCTAACGTGTAGTATTATGTACTAAAACTAATAGGATTATAAGGCTAATATCTAGAATACCGATTATGTCCTTTTATTATGAGTTATTATATTTAATAGTATAAGGTTATTTTATAAACCAACATTGTATTCATGCTTTTATAATATATATATGCTTAAATTTCAATGCAAAACAATTATAAATTCTTAGAGCTTTTAAAATAAAATTTACATATTTAAAAACTACATAAAAAGTGACATGCAGTACTTAGTAATTAAAAATATTTAAAATGTAGTTGCAAAAATTGCGTGACCAAATGTCATGAGTTCAAGCAACATAAACAACCTCTTGCAAAAGTGTAAAGTGAGACTGGGCACATAAGACTTAATGGACTTCGACGCTTCCCCGGATTCCGCACATTGCAGTGCTTAGTACATCAAGTGCCTCTTTTTTATTTTAAAAATATTGTGATCAGAGAAGAATCTTTTTATTTTTTAAAACAGTAATAGTGACATATATTATAGAATATAAGGAATATGATATATTTACCAGAGTGTAAAAGTTGCGAAGATCATCCCCTCCAATATGAACCCTAGGTTGCGTAACAATTTGAGAAGGTTTCAAGCCACATGCATTGTTGACTTCCCTATCATTGTAAACCACTCTAAGGTCAACAGACCTTGTGAATGGATCTAATACATCACCTATCACACCGCCAACTATCAAAGGATCTATTCTTGGCATGATGATTGAAGATGTAATATATTATCACTATACACTAAAATACTTTACTTTTCTCTTTCAAAGTTATTGCAATTCGTGATCAGAGGGAGGAGCTAGCTATGGCTATTTATATGAGCAGTATTGTTGATATTGTGTGGTGCCTATATGCTTAATTGGTTTTTCACTATGCCAAGAATCCTACCTTTTCATGGTATTCTCTTACTAGAAAACCCTATTCTCAGTTGATGCCGTTCTTTGTAAGATAATGAACTGAGGAGAATATGCATCTCAAGTCCAGGTGACAAATGTGTGGGTTGGATGTATATCAAAAGCGGGTCATGATCCAGCCCCTCAAAATATTCTTGAGTCAAAATGATCAAATTAAATAAGGGGTCATAAATCAACTCACCCAACATGACCCAACTGCCTCTCTTTTTTAATTTTTCTTTTGAAAAAGAAATGTAGAAGATGATGTGATTTTCTTGAAGTACTAGCTTAAGCGACTGTTTGGAAAGTCACCTTGAAATTGGATTTAGGTGATTGGGTGTAATTACACAGTTTGTCATATTTGTTTGATCAAGTAATTACTTGGTCAGCATGAAATTGGGTGTAATCGGACGGGTGTAATTACACTCTCCAATTCTCAACGGGGAAGGATGTGAGAATTGGTGGTAATTACACTGTATAATTACAAGGTTGCCTTTTAGTTTCTTTCCTTTTTATTTTATTTATAACTTTATTTCTATTTTTTTAGTTTTTTTTTGAAATTTTAAAATATATTTTTCTTTGTATATTATTTATCTTTTATTTCTCTTCCTTTACTTCTTGTGGTCCCATGTAATTGCTTATATTTTATTTATTATTTATTTTATTATTATAATTTTTTAAACTACACCTCCTAATATTAAAATAATGAATCATTAACAAACTTGGCATATAATGAGTGATTCAATTAAAGTAAAATTTTGTTGTTAAATATGATTATAAATTTATTATGTTTCCTAATCTTAAGTTGTAGTGGAACTTACTATTATTATGTTGGAATTTGACATATGTTAAACTTTTTTTTTTTTTAAATAGTGCTATATTCATGGTTCCAATTTACTTGTTTTAGTAGTATTAGCTCACATTGCATATTGTTCATTTTTTAGTTAGAATTGATAGATTAGTTTTGTCAAACATTTGAATAATGTTATGACATTATACTTATATATATTAATTTATTTTACCAAACATGAATTCCATGATGTTCTTACAAAACATATGTGGTTTTCTAATTATCTAAACTAAATATTATTAATTTAGAATATATATATATATATATATATATATATAAATATTATTATTTACAATTATTAATTATAAATATATGATTACTAATTAAAGTATATTCACGAAAAAATATACATCTTAAATAGAAAATATAATATCATTTACACTTCTAAAAATTTATAGGCATATATTTATTATATTAACTTTTAAGTTTTGATAATTACTTCATTTAAAATTTAATCTAACTGTGTAATTATACTTGTGCAACCAAACAGTAAACTTGTAATTACACTAGGACAAATAAACAAGTCGTCGTAATTACACAACTGTATAATTACTAGGTATTGTAATTACTACCATAGTAATTACACCAATTGGCCTGATGACTTTCCAAAGAGAAGTTTTTCCAAGTTAGCGTAATTCTTAGTCTCCAAATTTGATTTTGTGCTAATCATGACTCCTTTTGACCCAACACTTTGATTAGTCATTTGGGAAAATGTATAAGTATCCCCTGACCTATACACGGATTCCCAACTATACACTTTTTTTTTGCGGGAATCCTATTACCCCCTAAACTTTTTTTAAATGGAATTATTTGCACCCTTAACACTGACAACCAAACTCTTACAAGTGGTGAACTACACGCGCCCCCACATGTATTTTCAGTACTTTTTTTATTCTTTCTTCTTTTTCTTATCCTTTTTTCTTATTTCTTATTATTCTCATTTTTTTTGGTTATTTCATGCTCTTTCTTTTTGTTTTGGTCACCGGCGGCATAAAATGGTGGTCGTCGGAATTTTACGAACACCATTTTTTCTAGCGTCTTTTTTTTCCGGCGATAAATTTTTATCCTGATCTAAGTGTGTTTTGTTTTATATATATATAAATTTTTCTTGAAAGTATAATTTATGTGTGGGAGGAAGAGCAAAAGAAATAAAAATGAATATNTATATATATATATATATATATATATATATATATATATATATAATGTGTGGGAGGAAGAGCAAAAGAAATAACAACGAATATAAGCTGAGAAGACTTTTTCTAGTTAAAATTTTAATACATCATTTTTTTTCTAGCATGGGAAGATTTTTCGATGATGAATTTTTTCCCCCAAATCTGAGTATATTTTGCTTTGCTTATGAATAGATCTTTTTGAGAGTTTAATTTGTGTGTGAAAAGAAAAAATGGAAGAAAAACGGTTAGACAAAGTCGCTGGTAAATGAATATCCGCCAGAGTTAGAGAAGAAACGAAAAAAAAAGTAAAAGAAAAAATACAAAGAAAAAGGAAAAGGAAAAGGAAAAGGAAACAAAAAAGTAAGAAAAAATGGTAAAAAAGAATAAAGAATAATCTGAAAATCATTTTTTCTTGCTTCTCACTTTCCTTTGGGAGAGTGAAATCACACACTCTGTGACATCAGCGTTAAAGGTGCAAATAATTCCATTTAAAAAAATTAGGGGGGTAATAGGATTCCCGCAAAGAAAAAGTGTGTAGTTGGGAATCCGGGTATAGGTTAGGGGGGTACTTATGCATTTTCCCTAGTCATTTCGGATTCAAATTGTGTTATAAACCAATCTGTTTAAACTCACTGAATTGAACAGGTTACTAAAAGAGGGGTTACTTTTACCACCTCTAGTTTATATAATATAGGTACGAATTAAAGGATCAGACGATGAGTATGTTTATTCAACATTTAGGAGCAAGGATTAGATAAGAAGCTGCTGAAGGAAGATCCCAACTTCTATACTACCCAATCAGACCCTCAATCCATGGAAGAATCATCGAAAATTGAACTCACAGACTAAGAAAGGACCAACTCAATCGTAGCATTGATAAACCTAAGGAAGCTATAGATAAATGTAAAGAAAACAACACTCAACCTCTCAACCCACTCACAAGCAAGGTAAGTTTTCGTGACACACTTTTCCACCCCCTCCTCCCCAAATCACCCCCAGCCTAGAAGTTGAATTCTTGAAAAAACTAATCATAGATGATGAAAACTAAAACCCCTCTAATCATCCTTTTTTTATCCCAATTTTCTCAAATGATAAACTAAGGCTTTACAGCCCTTGGCACCAAGCCATTATTATTAAACTCTTAGGAAAAAAAATATCTTACACAAATCTCAAACTTAAACTAAGCTCACTCCGGCAACTAGATGAAACCCTTCAATTAATAGATTTAGGATATGAATATTATTTTATCAAATTGCAGAGCATTGAAAATTTTAATAAAATTCTCCAAAATGGACCTTGGTTCAACCTCACTATACGACAATGGGAACCCAAATTCAATCCAGTCCTAGCTCACACAAACTATGCAACTGTGTGGATCCGTCTACAGGAATTACCCGCTGAATACTATGATATGCAAATCCTCAAAAAAAATTGCTGCTTTTATGGGAACGCTCATAAAAATTGACACATGCACAGTTCATACATCCAGAGGCCGTTATGCCAGACTTTGTATTTTAGCACCACTAGGCAAAACCCTCACACCCGAAATTCTCCTTTGTACACACACTCAATCAATTTACTATGAAGACTCATCTATAATCTGTACCAAATGTGGATTTTTAGGGCATAACCTCCACTATTGTCCAATTTTTTTAACCCCCTCCACTTCGAAACAAACGGAAGAAAACCCAAACACACCCTCTAGTGAAGATGGCCAACATAGCTAATGGAAAACAGTTACCTATGCAAAGAACAAAAAATTTGCTAACATTAAGGACAAACAGTCTACCCAAACCACCTTCCAAAACCAAAACCACCCTCAACAACCTAACCCCCTACTAAAAACCCTACGAACCCACTGACCCCACATGGCTCCACAAAACCAACCAATAATATTACACTACAAAACCAATTTGAACTGCCAATTCATATCCCTATACCGGACCTACCCCATACAAAAAAAAATACCATACATGACAACCCTATACCACCTATAACACAATCAATTGAAACCCTACCCCAAACATGTCCAAACCACCATCATCACCCTTCGAATTCCCATCACCCACGCCTACTTTTAACCTAGGAGAGCAAAATCATCACTTTAGATCACCATCTCTACACCCTCTAATTCGCAAAACAATGTCCAAGCGCTCACTTCCAAAACACAATACCAACAAAAAACTAACAAGAATAGCCAATTATCATGACTCCTATTCTCAACTTCCGAATTCAAACATGCATGTGCATGAACACTGTTCACAAAAGGCCAAAGAAACCCTTGATACAACTATATCACTACAAACAATCATAACTACTACAACACTCACACCCCAAATCACACAAACTATATCTCAATCATCACCTCAACTATCACATACTTCTGCCTCACCATCATTCATCCTAAAGAAACCCCATCCAATACTACTCCCAATCCTTTAACTCCATTACCACACGGCAAGCCATTGCATGAGAACTTGCCAAATCCCTCAACCAATAACAATCGCCTTTACTCACTACCAATCACTAAAAATCCATCCATCTCAACCCTAAAGGATTATTCAAATACCCCCCTAATAAATCAATCCATTACCATAACTCAAGAACCAACTTCTAATACCTACTCCACAGCAAATAACCACCATGTATCATTCAAACAATCACAGGAACCATCACCAACAATACAGGCACCGGAGGTACATCAATAATATCCAGATCAATTACTACCACCACCACCTCCTCCTCCCCCCTCCTCCACCCCCTCCTCCCCACCTCACTTAATCATCCAGCACCAACCCAACCATGCACAACAGAGGCCACACTACACCCCAGACTCCCACTCATACACCAACATCCAACTATTCCTCCACAACAAATACCACCACCACACCAGCTTCCACCAATAGACCTACAACTACTACAAAACCATGTCACGCTCTTTTTGGAAACATCAGAGGAGATGGCCTTCTCAGTGCAAGAGGGAATTCCAAACCAAGCACAATAAGATCAAGTCTTGAACCTGATCCATTAGCAAAATATCACCCTTTGAAAAATGCAGGAAATCATCAATCAATATCAACAATGGCAAGCACAGGCACTTCATCACCCCACCTTCTGGAATACACCCCCACAGATCAACTCCTCGCCATGGTTACTCCCTCAACAACCAGTGGAAACTGTTCAGCCTCCAGTGTCAGCACAGATGCAACAACAGGTGATCGACAACCACATTACTAACTCTCCAGCTGCTTCTCCATAGCAGGAGAATCAACATCAAGAAGATGAAGGCAACGACTTGCTGGAGACCTTCATGAAATCAATGATTTTGAACGACTTTCTGACGACCTCCATGTCAGAAAATACAGAAAAAATACCTCATTTTCATCCCTCCAAACCTCCAGAAAACTTCCTTGAACATACGCCTAGACCCCTTATCCTTGGGAGAGAAATATGTGATTCTCATGATCCCAACCCTACAAGACAATCTCTTACCAGCAACTCTTTACAATCCTCCACACCTACTAATGCATTTGGAACTTTCTTTGGCTCCGGAAAGGAGCATTCCACATCATGAAGATTTAATGAAGATAATGCTTTGGAATTGCCGGGGAACTCACAATCAAGAATTCCGCCAGAATCTCAGATTCTTGCTTACGTGGAATCCTTCCATCCTATGCCTTACAGAAACAAAGATGACAGACCACACCGATCTCCTCATGGAATTCAACTATACTGACTTAATCCAAGTTGCAGCACAAGGTCATTCAGGAGGAATTGTACTCTTATGGCGAGCCCATGATTTGGTTGTCAACCCAGTAGCATTCACCAGCCAAGAGATACATGCTTCTGTCGAGGTCAATGATCCAGGAACCCAACATCCAACAAGTTAGGCATTTTGATGCCATTTGGCATCAATACTGTCATGATTCTGTATATTGAAGAAACCCCCCCTTACTTTCATGCATTTAGATTTTGATGTAATTGGTACTAGCAACTTACATTTCAATCACCCCTTGTAATCTCGTACTTAACTTTATCAATGCAATCCTCCGTTTCAAAAAAAAAATTAAAAAAAAACATTTATAAGTAGTCATTACAAACCAGCAAAGTCATTCTCGACTTGCTATAGTCATTACATTCTTCTATCACTATACCTATACTATATGCAGTACACAAAGTTTCTATAGCTAACATTGCCTTTTGGTCTTTTGTCGTTGTTTTTCTTTGTCTTTAGAATTGAAGCTGCTGCATCTTTGTTCTCGTTGTCCCTTGCGCTCTAATGTTGCATATGCATTCCACTTCTCTAGCTATTTGTTCTTCATTCCTTGATTGTTCTTCAAAAATTCTGTTGTTCCTCTCTATCATCTTCAATATTCTTGCTTTGCACCACTTTCCTTTGGATTGTAAAATCAACCATGTAACCACCTGTGACCAAGAGTTCACTGGAGCATCCCATATTTGTAGCCATCTCAGTAATCTCCACCATACTCTTCTAGAGAAGCTGCATTTACCAAACAGATGCAGATGTGATTCATCTGCACTACAACATAAACTGCATCGTGGACTTACTTGGATTCCCCATTTAATTAATCTATCTGCTGTTAACAGTCTTCCGTGGCATTGGATCCATATTGTGAATACTGCTTTAGGTCTAGCTTGATTATGAAACATCAAAGATCTCCATTCCACTTTGTTGTGACTTCCCAGTAGGCCTAGGTAAATCTGTTTAACTACACTTTGTCTTTGCTTTACTTCTGGCATTTGTTGCATTATCTTCCTAGCCTCCATGATTTTCCTCACCATCCAACTTGCCTGTTGAGGGATATTCATTTCCAGCATACTTTGTCCCTTGATGTAGTATGTAAAAATGGACATGTCCATTTTCTCAATGATTGTTGAAGATGTAGGTTACATACGCCTTTAATACATATATTTTGTTTTTGGATATTAATATAAGAGGTAGGAGTCCGGTCTAACCCCTACCTTAATAGTGGCTTTACTGGGGAAAAAAACATTAAAGTTTGAACCACCTAAGATAAAACCAACCGAATCTTTTTCGAAAAGACCGATTACGCGTATTCCTTGTCCTAAAGAGTTCATATGATCACATATATTATTAATAAACGGATAAGGAGTCATATTGCAGTGAGGAAAAGTTTTATGGTGTGCTCGCCCAACTGACATTAGTTGTGTGAGACTTCTTTTTATCTAATAAATTTGTGGACACATATCATACACTTTTATGTCTACAAAATACTGGATCCACAAAATTATGAGATAAAAAAGAAGTCTCATACAACTAGCATCAGTTGTGTGAGGCACAAAATAAAATTATTCGTGAAATGAGATAGTATTAGTCAATGGACGAAGAAAAGGTAGAAAAAGGAAAAGATCCACTTCCATAAATCCAGCAAACATTGAATATGTTATGAATAATAAAAGAAGAAGAAGAGTATTGCGGAGAAAAGTAGGGAGAGAGAATTCTTATTGATTTTGGGATGAATTACAATGGAATAGAACCCTCTATTTATAGGGAGAGAGTGACTTAGCCACCAAGTAATAAACCCTAGAATCTTTCTAAATATAGACATTCACCATAAATAAAATTCTATTTATCACACTCCCCCTGAATGTCTATTCAACAGATAATGTGCCTCGTTAAAATCTTAACTAAAAGAAAACCCAATGGGAAAAAAAATTCTAGAAAAGGAAAAAGAGTACACATGTTTAGAAGTGCGCCTATTGGTTGCCTCGTTAAAAACCTTGCAAGGAAAACCCAGTGGGACAAAACCTGATGAGAGCATCAATTCACATCCTTGAGCCTTCGCATCCCGATCTTGTACACTAGCTTCTTGAAGGTTGACGTTGGTAGAGATTTTGTGAACAAATCAGCCATATTATCACTTGAACGAATCTGTTGCAAATTGATATCACCATTCTTTTGAAAATCATGTGTGAAAAATAACTTTGGTGAAATGTGCTTTGTCTTTCTAGGACTTAATAGGAGCATTTGCAATGAGAATATAATTACTTTCTTTGGGTTATGTGACGACCCGACCCATCGTCACGTGAGTTACCGCCCCGTTGTCCCCATATTATGTTCCCCTGCATTTCAGTATTGGTATTTGAGGTGATCGGATGGAATTGGATTGGTTTTAGTTGGAAATGAGGCACTTAGCCACTTAGAAGGAAGCTTGTTTTGAAAAAGTCAACCGGAAGTTGACTATGTAGTTAGAGGACTCGGATGTGAATTCCGATGATTCGGTTAGCTTCGGGGGATGATTTGTGACGTAGGAGTGTGATCGGAATTGAATTTGGAGGTCCGGTGTAAAATTAGGCTTGAATTGGCGAATGATGAATTTTGGCGAATTCCGGTTGGTAGGTGCGATTTTGATCTGGGGGTCGAAATAGAATTTCGAGAGTTGCAGTAGCTTCGTTAGGTGATTTTGGATGTGCGGGTAAAATTTCAGGTCATTTGGACGTCGTTTGGTTGGGTTTTTGATCGAATGTGAGTTTCGGAAGTTTTTAAGAAACTTAGGCTTGAATCCGATGTGATTTAATGGTTTTAGCGTTGTTTGACGTGTTTTGAGGATTGGAACAAGTTTGAATAAGGTTTTAGGATGGTTTGGTGCTTTTGGTTGAGGTCCCGGGGGCCTCGGGGGTGAATTTGAGTGGTTAAACGAGAGTTTTTGAAGTTGTAGCAGGTCTGCAAATTGCTGTCATCTGGTATTTTCGCTTCTGCGAAAATGGACCGCAGAAGCGGTTCCGCAGAAGCGGGTATAAGGGCGCAGAAGCGATTTTGGTGCTTGAGTGAAGAGTTTCGCATAAGCGGACCCTTTCCGCATCAGCGGGTCCGCAGGAGCGCATTTTTAGCCGCAGAAGCAGTCTTGGGAGATCCGCAAAAGCGGATAGTGAATCGCAAAAGCGGAAGCTGTGTAATTAATGAAAAACCGCATAAGCGGTCATTTGGCCGCAGAAGCGGTCCCGCATAAGCGGTAGCGGGACCGCAGAAGCGAAAAAGGACTGTTGGCAGAAGGTTTAAAGGGGGTTTAATTCATTCGCGAGCTCCACCATGTTTCCTCCATTGTTGAGCGAGCTTGGGAGCTATTGACGCGATTTTTAGAGGATTTTGACGGGGAAGTAATTGGAGGTAAGTCCTATGGTCTAGAAATATCATTTATTTGAAGAATCTACTTTTAATTCTTGGAAAAATTGGGAAAAATTGGAAGAACTAGGGCTTATATTTTGGAATGAAAAAAATTGGGATTTGGAGGGGCATTTGAACTCCGATTTTGATGAATTTGATATGTATGGACTCGTGGCGAGACGAGGAATCCGGTGATGTAAATTTTGTAATTTTTCGAGAAGTGGGCCCGGGGCTCGGGTTTTGCCAACTTCGTGATTTTGGTTGTTTTTCGAGTCTTTTCGATTGGGTTACGATTTGTTAGCCTATTGTGACGTATCCTTTGTGGTTTTGGTCAGATCCTACGCGCGAGGAGGTCGATTCGAGAGGGAAAGGCTTGGCGAGCTAGGTTATCGGCCGGCTAGAGGTGAGTAATGACTTTAAATGATGTTCTGAGGGTTTGAAACCCCGGATTTGCACAACTTGGTGCTATGTTGAGTTGAGACCCGCGTTCCATGACGAGCGCGGGGTCATTTAATATTGGGGACTGTGACTTGGTCCAGTCCGGATGATATTTTACCGCGTATTAGCAATGACTTGTTGTTTTCACCATGATTTGGGCTTATTGCCATATTTGGGGCTTATTGCCGACTGTTTGAACCCTTTATGAACTATCATCACTGTTTTCCTCACTGCTAGAAATATTATTTGAACTCAGTCCATGTGATTTACACTGTTTCTTGAACTCAGCCATATTTACTCAACATGGAGTTTTAAACTGATATTTGAACTATTGTTTGAGCTGAGTATTATTGCTTTACTGTTGCCCGAGGGGCTGTTGACTATTTCTGGACTGATTAAGGCCGAGGGCCTTGTGTGAGGGCATGATGAGTGAGGTGAGGAGGCTTTCAGGACTCGTATTGATACTGTTCAGGCTTTCAGGCCTTGTTGATAGCGCTTGGGTTGTAGGAGCCCATCCGGAGTCTGCACACCCACAGTGAGCGCGGGTACCCATCTAGAGTGATTTAATATTGAACAGTGGTAACAATGACACTGTTAAATGTGATTGGTCAGGTAACAATGACTGACCAGTCAGGTAACTATGATTGACAACAATGACACTGGAGTATGCATTGGTCAGGTAACAATGGCTGACCGGTCAGGTAACAATGGCTGACTTACTGATTGAGTATAATTGATGTTTAACTGTTTTCAAAAAGGTTTTTCTTATTATTTTTCACTGGTTTCTACTATTATTCTGAAGTTGCTGCTTGAGATAGCATTATTTGTGCCCTTGTGGGATTTTATGTTCTCAGTCGTTATTTATTTTTATTGCTCACTGGGTCGGAGTACTCACATTACTTCCTGCACCATGTGTGCAGAGACAGGCACCGCTGAGTTCGTACCTGAGCGCTGATTTCCTTCCAGACCAGGCGGACCGGGAGAGACGAGGTAGCTGTCGACGTCCACAGCCCTGTTTCTTCCCTATCTTCTGCATATTTTATTCATCTTCAGACTATGTTTTCCAGACTTGTAGTATACTTTTCATCAACTCTGTAGCAGCTCGTGACTTGTGACACCCCGATCATCGGGCTGAGTTTGGGATGGTTGTTTCCCGTTATGTTACGTTTATTTCCGCATGTGTGATTAATCAGTATTTATGGATTAAACCTGTTTATGCTAAGAAAATGTTAAAAGCAAATGTTGATTGTTTCTGTTGGCTGGCCTTGTCTTCACGAGAGGCGCCATCACGACCGGGTGGGAATTGGGTCGTGACAGGTCAGCAAATGCGTCTGGCATGCTTTGCAATATATTGCAAATGAATTATCCTTTTATGAACTTCAAGTTCATATTATCTTATTCGAGGATCTAGATGTACAAATGATAATTCATTCCACGTAACTTTTTCTCAACTGTTTATCATGTCTCCCCCTTATGTTAGAAAAACTAACTTGTTTCCTCAACTTTGAGAACCCATCTTTGTGCGTTATGGTATTAATCAAAATATACCCCGCACATCAATAATAATAAGATGGAATTATTTGGTTCCTGACTCTGAACCACTTGTGAGGGGAGAAAATAATATACTTTGGAATATAAGGTATATCAAACTGATATAGATAACTTTGTTCTCATAAGTAATTGTTTAGCTATTAAGTAGATGCACTTAATAATTTATTTTGCCAAACCAACTGTGATGTAAACCAACTTATCAAGATGAACTTCTTGAATAGAAGATCTAGAAATTATGCTCGAAATTAAATTATTGAGCAAGTTACCTCGCAAAATACCATGTTGCGGGCTAATAACAATCGCACATGTAACCATCTCATAGATGCATCTTATGTGGTATACATGGCAGGTGAACGGGCCCATATTCACCTTTGATATTTCCAGCATTCATGGGATTCAATCCCAATTTTAGTTGATCTATTAATTAATGAGCACAAGCAATGTAAGAGAATTCGTAAAGAATTTTCTAGTTCTTTAATATTTACCCATGTGAATTCTCTTTTATTTTTGCACATCATGCTTAAATTGATATGGCTAAGCTAATTATGCCAACTGGATAAATTATCAACATTGATAAAGTTCATGTTTACACCATGACGTGTGCAATTATCAATAAACTCCAAGTTTATTATGATATGGGTTTTAATATCAATAAACATCCACTTTATTGTGGTATTCTTTTATTTGTGTAGTACAAACTGGAGAATAAAGCGGGTAGCTTTTCACATACATATTACCCCGCTATAAGTTGTAGTAATAGAAGATATTAAAGCTTTCCTTTATTTATAGTCTCAATATAACCAACCGCTTTCGCGAATACTTTAGAAACTAAATAAGTTTCTTTGAGACTTACTACGACAATTTTATTTCTCCAAAATAGTAATAATTGGCTCTTCCAGAGCTCTCAATTAATTTGGTACTGCCACATAACAACATCAATATGGTGAATATCTCTTTTAAAGAGAAAGTTATACCATTATGGTTATGGTCAAAATTATATGCAAGATCTGTTTCTTGCATTACCGTTGTCTTTTAATAATCACAATACCAAAATATTTTGGCGTATAATAGGTACGTGACCAATGACCATTCATGCCATAATAATGACATTATTTTCTTATATCATCTCAAACCTCCTTTTAGAGGTGAGTGTGGTATATTCACTACCACTAGCACATTCATATTCTTCCAAGAATGAATATGTATTCATAAATCAGATGTTTCCACATTCACATCATGAATGGACCATAGTCATCTGTATGTGCTTTACGAAATCTTATGTCAAATCGATGACAAACATTAACTTCATAGAGTGAAGGCTTATTTTGAGAATCCTTATTATTCTCATTACCACGATAATGACGATTATAATTTCGTCTATTACCACGTCCACATCCATTGATACCTTTATGGTAATAATTTTATCTTCTTTCAGACTTATTGCATATTGCTATCACATTCTCTTAAGGGAATGAGAATGGAGCAAATTCAATGGGACGGGTTTCCACTTCTTGTGCTCATAATCATACATGAATTTGATCATGGCAAGACATAGAAATTTTACCACTTCAGGTGGTTATAATTTCTTACAAACTCCACTAGAGTTATAATCAAACTTTATTGTCTTTGCTTGTATATAAAATCAAATTATAGAATATCAAGAATTTAAAAGAGAAAAAGTAAGATACTTACCTTAAATCCAGAATTTAATCATGAAGGAAGTCCATAGAACAATTGACAATCATTATACTTAATCCCAAAGCTTCTACTCAATTGGTTAGAGTCTCGTGCTGATAACGTGTTATGAACAATAAAAGAAGAAGAAGAGTATTGCGGAGAAAAGTAGGGAGAGAGAATTCTTATTGATTTTGAGATGAATTACAATGGAATAGAACCCTCTATTTATAGGGAGAGAGTGACTTAGCCATCAAGTAATAAACCCTAGAATCTCTCTAAATATAGACATTCACCATAAATAAAATTCTATTTATAACAGAATACATATATTTCAGCTGTAGATGCCAAATGTTTGGTATTTCAGACAACCAACACTCTATATTTGGGCGGGCTTTGGATGAGTGCATGATATATACACTCATGGTGAGGAAAACAAAAAGGGAAGACAGAGGGTGTGTTGGTATGAAAGAATTTAGAAAAATATTTTTTAATTTTTTCATGTTTGGTTGGCTTAAATATTTTAAAATTTATTTTCCTCTCATGAACTTATTTTTCTTCAATTAGAGAAAAATATTTTCCCTATCAAGAGAAGGGAAAACATTTTCCAAAATTCTTTTCCAACCTTTCCCACCCATTCCCCATCCCCACCAACCCTCCCACACCCACCCTCACCCTCCCCACCCTCCACCTCCCACTCTATCCCGACCCCACACTAAATAAAAATATTATCAGTAGTGCTTTCTTTTCTTGTTGCAGATAGAGTGCTTTTTTTCGTTTCAATAAAATGAGTATTTTTTCATGATGTAAAAAAAAAAAAAATCTTTCATTTCACAAAAAAAAGGTACATTCTTTTAAGGATATAGAAAAAGTATTTTCTTTCACTCCAACAAAATGATGTGGTAAAAAGTATTTTCTTTCATTTCAACAAAATGAGTATTTCCTGTTCATGATGTAGAAAAAGTTTTTTTTTATTTTAACAAAACGACTACTTTTTTTCATATTGTAAAAAGAGTACTTTATTTTTCAACCAAAAAGGAGTATTTCTTTTTAATTATGGAGCACAAATTTCAATGTTGTTTTTGTGTGAAAAATAAAGTAACACATTTGTTCCTTTGAGTTTGTATGACTTTTTAAAAGAATAATTAAATTGTTGATGAAAATAAAAAATATTATGTATTTGGAGTGTGGGAAGGGGGGAGCATAGAAAATATGGAGATTTGGGGGAAGGGGGTGAGGTTCTAAGAAAATATTATTTTCTTCGAAAATATTTGTTACTCTCTAACCAAACACTAGAAAATATTTTTCGGAAAAAAGCTTTTCATCACCAATCAAACAAGGGATCAGAAACACATCTTCCGTGAAAAATATTTTCCTTTATATATAGCAAACACACCCAGAACCTTTGACTTTCTTTGACCCATTTCTTCTTTCTTTCTAGTCTTTTTTTCTTTTTCTTTTAATGTGCTTCCTAGGATAGAGTAGAAAATATACTATAACAAACTAGAATGAGCTACGAACTTCGTCACAAATCTATCGTTAAATCGATTATAGCTAACAGAATGTTTTAATAATATGTCGCTAAATAGGATTAGCGACGAAATTTTTTGTTTAGCAACAAAATTTGTCCGTCACTAATTTCTAATTTTTTAGTAGTGATAATCACTTCAAGTTCTATGCACTAAATAACGGTATAAAAAATATGTAAACTATTTTGGTATATTTAGTGCGACAATATGATTTTTGGAAAATTATTTGTTTTCTAGAAAATATTTTTCCGAAAAATATTACTGGGTATTTAGTTAAAGAGTAGAAAATATTCTTTGAATTTTTCTAAATTTCACTATACTATTTGAAATTAACTGGATAATGCGTCGAGAAAAATTTGAGTATTAAAAATTGAAAATAATATCTAACTGTTGGTTGATACTTAAAATAATTGTGAAGGAAAATGACTTCCCCCGAAAAGTGAAGGAGGTCATCTCCCCTTTTTGGTTGAAAATTTGCTGAAATCTTTTTCTTATAATCAAACATCAGAAAAATAACTTATTTTTATATTTTCAAACAATGTTTTAAAAGGCGTTTTCGGGGCGAGGCGCACCAGAAACGCCCTGAGGCGATGGTGTGGGGAGAAAATCTCAAGAGGTGTACGCCCAGCAATTCGGAGCGTACTCCCGGACGTTTGAGGCGCGTTTTTTTAGTGAGGCGTAAGCCCCAGAGATTTTTCAAATTAAAACAAAAATTGTTGAATAAGTCCTTCATATAATACCCAAATTCTTACAAGTCGGCTCGGTAATTACTCAAAAGTTTTAAAAAGGAACTGCAATTTATTAAATTTAAAAGTCAAGACCTTTTTTTTATTGATTGAGGTCCTAATTCATGGTCTTTCCCAATTCTTTATCTTGTCTGCTAGTCTTTTAATATCTCCCAAAAGCAACGAATATTCACTCCTTTTTTTTACAAATACAAAGAGAACTCCATTCTCCTTGCAGCAAGTTCAAAGTTCAAATTGCAGGTTAGTCAACCTCGTTGTTCCTCCGTATAGAAAACTTTATTCTTTTAGACTCAAGTTACTTGTGCTTATAAGTAGCGTATAATAGATTGTTTTGACTAGTTTTTTATGGGGATGGATCTCTCTCACACACACACACACACACACATATACACACACACACACACACACATATTTCACATATTTATAGTTTTCTTCAATTTTTATGCAATTTTTCCTGTTTATAAATATTTATTATAATTATATTATTTTATAGAATATTAAAAATTAATACCTACGGGGCTTACGCCCCGTGCTATGCAAAATGCATCGTCTTACGCCCACACTTTTTAAAATATTGTTTTCAAACGTACCAACACACCTTTAAATCGTTTATAAAATATTTATACGTAAATATCTACCATAATTATTAATTAGTAACCTGATAAAAATCACAAATAATGTGCTATCATAAATTAAATTACAATTTTTTGAAAATATTTACACTATCAATATTGACAAGTTTCTAAAATAGCCTTTTCAGCTTTATATGGCCAAGGGATGTCTAGCCAATTCAATGGTCCTGCATATTCTTGGATAAAATTCGAACATGACTTTGAAAGCGAACCTTGCCTTTTTCCTTGCCTTATTTATTTAAACTCCCGTTTGGTCATAAATTTTGGTTTTATTTTTTTAAAACAATTTGAAAATAGTGTTTGTTTATGAAATATAATCATGTTTTGCGGGATAAAAGAATTTAAAAATTTTTAAATTCCCAAAAACTGATTTAAGGCAGTTATTGGGTGAAATATTTTCTTCTACTCACATAACTTTAATTTTTTTTTAAAAATAAAATCCATGTCCAAACACAACTTTAACTTTCAAATTTTTTTTTCCAAATTATCAAATTTAGGTCACACACTAACTTAGAACACAAGGATTTTCTATCTCATCATCTTTAAAGGTATTGGGGAAAAAAGGGAAAAAGAAAGATATTTATTATTCGCTCCTTTTACAGCTTCCATTGTTGTAAGATTAATTGATTCTCTATCAAATGCAACAGTAACCTAGTCCAGCAGTACTCGTACACATGTCTCAAAGCTTCTTGAGACAGCAAAGATCAATCAACTACACTTCACTTCGAACAATCCTTTAAAAAAAAAAAAGCGATCTAGTACACTAAGCATCTCATATTTACGTAGGGTCTGAGGAAGGGCCGCACTACTTAGTGTGATGACCCAAAGGGTCATCTTGTGTTTTATAATTCGATTATGCGCTCTTAATCCTTAAAAACCTCATTTTTACCCTCCTCGATTCGCATGCGCAGTCCAGACGTGCTTCCAGAAAGCTTTTATGTTGAAAGTTGATGAAAATAATAATTTTTGCCTTAAAAAAATTAATTTTTAGTTGAGTTCGGTCAATATTTTGGGTAAACGGACCTGGATCCGTATTTTGACAGTCCCGGTGGGTCCGTAATGAAATATGGGACCTGGGCGTATGCCCGAAATTGAATACCGAGGTCCCTAACTCGAGAAATGAATTTTTGTTAAAATTGGAAAGACTGAAAAATCTAATGGTTCTAAGAATTTGGTTAATGATTGATCTTGTTGGTATCGGGTCCGTATTTTGGTTCCGGAGTCCGGTACAGGTTCATTATGATATTTAAGATTTGTCTATGAAATTTGATGAGAAATGGAGTTGGTTTGACGTGATTCGGACATCCGGTTGTGAAAATAGAGGTTTTAATGCTTTCTTGAAAATTTCATTTGGTTTGGTGCTAAATTCATAGTTCTAGGTGTTATTTTGGTGATTTGATCGCGCGAGCAAGTTCGTATGATATTTTAGGACTTGTTTGCATGTTGGGTTTGGAGCCCTGAGGGCTCGCGTGAGTTTCGGATAGGCTACGGGATACTTAGAACTTAGAAAAATCTGGTTTTTGGCTTCAGTTGATATCTAGTGTGTCCTTCATCGCGTTCGCGGAGGTACACTCGCGAACGTGAAAGGTAAAATAGGGGCAGGGTGACTTTCTTCTTCATGAACACAAAGGCTTGGTCCTGAACACAGAGCATTGGGGGTATTACCCTTCGCGAACGCGACTACCCTCTCGCGAACGCATAGGCATGGGACCTGTGGGAGGTGAAGTGGCCTATACTCTTCGCGGACGCAGCACATGGCTCGCGAATGCGTAGGCTGGTGGGAATAAGCCTTCGCAAATGCGTAGGCTACTTGAGCTGCTGCTTCGCGATCGCGGCAGACCCTTCGCGAACGCGAAGAAGGTCTGACGCCTATGATTTAAAACAGAACAGTGACGGGATTTTTCTAAAACTTCACAACTATTTCGTTAGAACTCGACCTAGGAGCGACTTTGAAAGTAAAATTCAACACCAAATCATAGGTTTGTATTCTTTAATCCGTTTTCTTCCATTTCTAACATCACCCATTGAATTCCTAGCCCTAATCTTTGTTCATTCATGGTAGAAAACTAGGGATTTAGGAAGAATTGGGGATTTTTGCAATTGGGGATTTAGACCTCAATTTGAGGTCAGATTCTAAAACCAATTGTATATCCAAGCTCGGGGTTGAATGGGTAAATGGATTTTGGTCCGAACCTCGGGTTTTGACCAAGCGGGCCCGGGATCAATTTTTGACTTTTTGAGGGAAAGTTTGAAAAATCTAAATTTATGCATTGTAGTTGATTCCTTTAGCAATAATTGATGTTATTGAGTTAATTGTGGCTAGATACGAATGGTTTGGAGGTGGATACTAGAGGAAAAGTGGTAATTGAGCATTGAGTGGCCCACGGAGCGAGGTAAGTGTCGTGTCTAACTTTGACTCGAGGGATTAGGAATCCTTGACTTGTAATCCATGTGAGCGGTGTATAGGTGAGGCGACGAGTACCTATGCACCGCCTATTTATCTATTTTGCCTATTTCCTTCCCGTTCTTCTTATATTGTCTTTTCTCGCCTTAACTGCTACATGCTTTACTTGTATTTCTATTCCTAATTGCTACTTGCTAGACATTGTATCTCTTTTTTTAAAGTATTAGTTCTTTCGTAGCTCGGTTGTCTCCTATTAGTGTTTGAGCTGGTTATTGGTACTTTAAGGCATATTATGGATTGCTCTCGCTGAGTAGTATTACTTGTGTAAAGTCTCATAGTGTATAATCTTCCTAATGTTTTGGTTTGAAGTTGAGCCTTGTGAAGTGTTATGTGATTTGAATTGTGTAATTTTTGTACTTGCTGAGTAAATGATATTGATATGGTGGGATCAGGTTGCGCGCCGCAACAGGTGGAATAAGGGTGATATATTTAACAGGAATAAGGGTGAAACGCTATGTACGGTGGAATCGGGTTGCACGCCGCAACAAGTGTAATAAGGGTGGATTATGGTGAAATAAGGGTGAAATATGATTGTGATTATTGTGATATGGTGGGAAAGGGTTGCACGCCGTAACAATATTGCTTATATTTTTCCTTGACTGTGGTAGCTGAACGGTAGTCTTAAACTGTACATAAGGATTGGTAATAGCTGAGCATTGATGATATGCTTCGAGAACTGTATTCATTCCTTTCAAGTTACTGCCCTATTTTATCCTGTCTTTCCTTCTACTTCTATTATGCACTGTATGCAGGTTATATTGTGAATGCCCCACCGTAGCCTCGTCACTACCTCATCGAGGTTAGGCTCGGCACTTACCAGTACATGGGGTCGGTTCTACTAATACTGCACTTTGCATTTCCTATGCAGATTTTGGAGCAAGTTTGTGCTGATCGAGAAGTTGGCTGTAGGATTCACTTGCTTGGAGACCCAAGGTAGACCTGTTGGCGTTCGCAGGCCCTGGCGTCTCCTTCTATACCCCATACTTTGATGTTTTCCTTATTTCGTAAACAATTGTATTTTCTTTCGGAAAAATTCTTGGAGTAAAATATTTGAACGTTCGTGGATTGTGACACCGAAATTTGGGTAGTAATAGTAACAGAATATAAACAAAGAGGCTATTTACTTACTTCCGCACTTATTTCGACTCATTTAGTTTATTTATAATTAATCACTAGAACGTAAAGGAAAATTGGCTAATAAAACTCTAACGTTGGCTTGCATAGCAGGTGTTATGTTAAGCGCCATCACGGTCCCGACGGAGGGAATTCTGGGTTGTGACAAGTTGGTATTAGAGTACTAGGTTGCCTAGGTCTCACGATTCACGAACAGGCTTAGTAGAGTCCGGGGGATCGGTACGGAGACATCTGTACCTATCTCTCAGAGGCTACTGAGTTTAGGAACAATAACACTTCTATTCTTCTCTGTCGTGGGATTTTGTTCTCTCAACGCTAATTGAACTCTCTACTCTTGTTCTTACGCAGATGGCGAGAACACGTACCGCTTTTTTAGCTGAGCAGCAGCCAGAGCCCCCAGTGGCAGCTCCTACGAGGTGTAGAGGCCGAGGCAGGGGCAAGGCTCAGCCTAGAGCTCGAGCAGCAGAACCAGCGGCAGAGCCTCAGGTAGAGTTTGATGAGGAGGCTCCAACCCAAACCGCTCCAGCAGGGCCAGCTCAGGTTCCAGAGGGGTTCATGTGACGACCCAAAGGGTCATCACCTGTTTCCTCATTCATTCTGTGCTTCCGAGGCCTTGAAAACCTCATTTTTACTTGCCTCGATTTGCGTGCGCAATCCGGGCGCGTAGCCAGAAAGCTTTTATGTTGAAATATGTGAATTCTGTGAAAAATTTGAAGAATTTTGATATTAATATGTTTAAGGTTGACTTCGGTCAACATTTTTGGTAAACGGACCCGGACTCGAGATTGGACGGTCCCGGAAGGTCCGTAGAAAAATATGGGACTCGGGCATGTGCCCGGAGTCGAATTCCGAGGTCTAGAGCCCGAGAAATGAATTTTTCTGTGAAATTGTTTTTCTGAAATTATTAAGGAAAATAGAAATGAAAATTGATTAAAAGACTGTGGTATCGGGCTCGTATTTTTGTTCCGACGCCCGTTACAAGTCTTAAATATGTGTTAAGCGCTTTCTGTAAACTTTGGTCGAAATCGGACGTCGTTTGACGTGTCTCGGACCTAAATATCTAAAGTTTGAAGTTTATGAAGTTTGAAAGGAAAATGATGATTTTGAGGCTTGATCCAATGATTTTGAGGTTATTTTGGCGATTTGATCACTCGAGTAAGTTCGTAAGATGTTATTGAGTTAGGGTGTGTGATTGGTTAGGAGCCCCGAGGGCTTTGGAGTGTTTTCGGAGGTGTTCGGGGTGGTTTTGGACTTAGGATGATATCAGATTTTCTGCAATTTTTACACAGGGATTTCCTTCTTCGCGATCGCGCTCTTCCCCACGCGATCGCATAGCACTGAGTCGTCTTCCTTCGCGATCGCGTCTTGAACCACGCGATCGCGTAAGCCAAATCCTTGGACCCCCAGTAGTTCTTCTACGCGATCGCGTAACCCTCCACGCGATCGCGATGACCAGTCAGTGGTACCCTTCGCGATCGCATCCCTATTTCCGCGATCGCGTAGGGCAATTTTGCCCAGCGAATTTTTAAGTTAAGAAACAGAACAGTAGCACGGGATTTTTCATAAAAACACACGAAACCCTTTCTTCTCCAAGCACTTAGGCGTCCATTGAAGCTCCCTTTCATCAAAACTTCTTGGGTAAGCATTGTTCAACTTGTTTCCTTTAATTTCCTTCATTAATTAGTGAATTCCTAGCCCTAAAAACATGAAATCAAGGTAGAAATTATGGGTTTTGGGTAGAGTTAGGGTTTTGAGAATTTTGGGTGATTCAACCTCAATTTGGGGTCGAATCTTAAAACAAATTATATATTTGCACTCGTGGGGTTATGGGTGATCGGGTTTTGGTCCGAGCCTAGAGTTTGGACCATGTGGGCCCGGTGTCTAATTTTGGTATTTTTGGAATAATGCTAGAAAATTCATATCTAGGCTATGAGAAGTTGCCATTGAGTCTTTATTGATATTGTTGAATTAATTATGCCTAGATATCACTGTATTGGAAGTGGAATCACGAGGTAAAGCGATAGTTGAGGATTAAGTGGATTTCAAGGCTTTGAGGTAAGTGTTTGGTTTAACCCTAGCTTGAGGGAATAGGAGTTGAGTCTTGTTGCTAATTGCTATGTGATCGAGTACGATGTATAGGCATGGTGACGAGTATCTATACATTGGTGTCTAGCATGACCGTGAGTCTTATAATGTGATTATCATGATTTAGTTGTGAACTCTGTATTTATTGGAGGATTTCTATATGTTGTGAATAACATGTGAACGGTATATGATCACTTGATTCTTGGG
>NC_031990.1:83520471-83522398 GCF_001879085.1 Nicotiana attenuata
GTTGTTGGATAATCTCCGAAGTGTGCGCTTTTGAGTGGCGTTGGCATGTTCTGGATATTCTCCTGTTGTCAAGTACTCCTTGATGTCGTGGAACCATGGTTTTGCGTCCGCTTCTTCCTCAAAAGTGAGCACAATAAGCTGGCTTATCATAGATCTTTACTGGGATGGGATCAATGAAATTTGTGTCTGGATGCTGGATCATGGATGATAAAGTAGCTAGTGCGTCAGCGAACTCGTTTTGGACCCTGGGGACATGTTGAAATTCTGTCTTTGCGAATCTTTTCCTCAACTCCTGTATGTGATGCAAATAGGGAAGTATCTTAGAGTTCTTGGTTGCCCATTCTTCTCGAACCTGATGTATGAGCAAGTATGAATCCCCGATCACTAGCAGCTCCTGAATGTTCATGTCAATGGCCATCTTGAGCCTCAGGATGCAGGCTTCGTATTCGGCCATGTTGTTGGTGCAAGGGAATCTGAGCTTAGCGGATACCGGGTAGTGCTGGCCGGTTTCTGATACTAGGACTGCTCCTATGCCAACTCCTTTGAAATTTGCAGCTCCGTCGAAAAACAACCTCCAACCCTCGTAGGATTCTGCAATATCTTCTCCAACAAAGGACACTTCTTCATCAGGAAAATACGTTTTCAGGGGTTCGTATTCTCCGCCGATAGGATTCTCAGCAAGGTGATCTGCTATGGCTTGCCCCTTGATTGCTTTCTGAGTCACGTAAACTATGTCGAATTCACTCAGCAAGATTTGCCACTTGGCGAGCTTGCCAGTGGGCATGGGCTTCTGAAAGATGTACTTCAGCGGGTCCATCCTGGATATGAGATAAGTAGTGTAGGCACAGAAATAATGCCTCAATTTCTGAGCTACCCAAGTTAGAGCACAACAGGTGCGCTCCAATAGAGAATACCGGGCCTCGTACGGGGTGAACTTCTTACTGAGATAGTTGATGGCTTGCTCCTTTCTCCCCGTTTCATCATGTTGTCCCAGAACACAACCGAATGCTCCATCCAAAACCGTGAGATAAAGCAATAGAGGTCTTCCTGGCTCGGGAGGAACCAAGACTGGCGGCGTTGACAGGTATTCCTTAACTCTGTCGAAGGCTTTCTGACAATCGTCAGTCCATCTAGTAGCAGCGTCTTTCTTCAGCATTTTAAAGATGGGTTCACAAATAACTGTGGACTGGGCTATGAACCGGCTGATATAGTTGAGTCTTCCCAAGAAACTCATCACGTCCTTTTTGTTCTTTGGCGGTGGCAATTCTTAAATAGCTTTGACCTTTGATGGGTCCAATTCTATCCCTCGACGGCTCACGATGAAACCCAGTAGTTTTTCGGCAGGAACCCCGAATGCACACATGGCGGGATTCAGTTTCAGATTATACCTTCTCAGTCTATTGAAGAACTTTCTCAGATCTTCCATATGATCAGTGGCTTTCTTGGATTTGATGATGACGTCGTCCACATATACCTCGATCTCCTTGTGTATCATGTTGTGGAAGATGGTAGTCATGGCTCTCATGTAGGTGGCACCAGCATTCTTCAACCCAAATGGCATCATTTTGTAACAATACATCCCCCACGGCGTGATGAAAGCCATTTTCTCTGCATCTTCCTCATCCATCCATATCTGATGATATCCGGCGAAACAATCAGCAAAAGACTGCAACTCATGCTTGGCGCAGTTGTCGATAAGAATGTGTATGTTTGGCAAGGGGAAGTCATCTTTGGGACTGGCCCGGTTGAGATCCCGGTAATCGACACAGATTCTAACCTTCCCGTCCTTCTTTGGTACTGGCACGATGTTGGCTAACCATGTTGGATACTCTACCACTTTGAGAACCTTAGCTTTGACTTGCTTAGTAACCTCTTCTTTGATTTTCAAACTCATGTCGGGCTTGAATTTCCTGAGCTTTTGCTTTAC
>NC_031990.1:83525934-83528685 GCF_001879085.1 Nicotiana attenuata
AAAAACAAAAGGTAACAAGTTAGTGCAGGTTATGAGGAAAAAATATTGCAGTATTTAAACACATTGTGCAAGAATATAAATCGCGTCCTAAGTTGGGTGCCTCATTGTTCCTGAGGTAGGCCTAGCGACAAGTTGATTTGGAGAACTTATAATGATAAATGCCTCATTTTATTGATAAAAATAAGACGAATCCCAAAACGACGCTAAAATTGCATAAAGTAAAATGTCACTAATGGCCATTGGCCTCATTACATTTTAAAGCGAAAAAGAAAAGAGACTCCTAATTCCTTGGTCCCAGAGGGACCTTCCCCAGATTTGGCATCTTCGTTGATCAAATCCTCCAGCTCACGTAGGTTCACCAGTAAAAATGCCTTTGCCAGGCGTTCTCCTTCGTTTCCCTCAGCGTTCTGGCATTCGGTGACTCTTTTTCTTACTTTTCCTTCCAATTCCAGCAGACTGTATTCCAGATATTCCAGCTTTTTGCTAGCCTTGGTGACCCTCTCTTTCCATTCATTGATTTGGTCATTTGATGGGAGATTCCTCCACCAGGTCAGCAAGAGTGAGGGTATACTAACCATACCGAAGTCGGGGACCTTGTTCTCCATTTTCTGCAAAACAAAGCGTTAGGCCCTTACCCCACCAGACTCGACTATTTATACCAATAATTAGCATAGCAAGCATTTAGTTCTCCAAATAAATGCACAAAACATGGAGGTGTCCGTTTGGGTTTCAAGAAAACCCGGTGGACTTTGGACAAGGCTATCCTAATGAGTCATTATGTGGACAACATAACTGACTCGGCTAGGTTTGACCATGATGCATGTACAGTTTAAACGGAGTAAGGTTTCTATTGGGGTATTAGACAGGTACCCTTGAGCGGACAACTCAAGAGGGAAAGGCACGGAACCGTCGACTGCACCGCTGATCGACTGGTTTTACCGTAAATATGCCTTTGCCAAATTTAGGGGGTGATAGTATTGGAAGAGCGCAACTACTCATTATAAGCGTTGCTATAGTATTTGTTTGGCACGAGTGAAATATGATGTTGAAGATACAGTTTACAAGAATGAAACAAATTGACATGTATTTTCACGTTCATACAATAAATGTTTACAATAATTGCTCAAAAATTACAACGGTATTGATGGAAAGCGGTAAATGAAATTAATTAAAGAAAAAGAAACAAAAGAAACAAAAGAAACAAGTCAGTTTCAGATAAAGGCATTAAACAAAAGCAGTAAAAGAAAGCAATAAAGTCACATATAGCATGCAATGGTAAAAGCCTAAAGAATCCCCAGCAGAGTCGCCATGTTGTCGACGCCCCCCTCTTCCTTGCGGAATCGGGTTCACGACATTCGGGAAGACAACTCTTATCCCGTTTGGGAATTGGGTTTTTGGAGTTTGGAGAGTCGCCACCTAATGATTATAGTGCATTAGGACACTTTTAGAAGAATTAAAGATGCAGACCAGAGTTTTGGGTAAGGGCTTGAAATTATCTCGAGGGGAAGGTGTTAGGCACCCCTCAAGATCCACTAGTGTGGTTCCCGGCCATGCTACAATTGTGACTTTAAGTGCAACTGCGAATAAACTAACCAGTATAACAGGAAGCACAAAAATGTTAAAAGAAGTGCTGAAATTCATAAAGGGAGCAGTTTAGTTGTAAAAGAAATGTGCAAGTAGAGGGAAGAAGTCAAGCAATTAGTGCAAGCAAACCAAAAATCGTGTGAGAAACAGAAGTTGAAAGTGCAGCAGCTTTTAAAGTTCTAAAAAAAATTGTTAAACTAATAAAAGGAGAGGGGAGTCCTAGGTTTATACATTACATGGATCATTCGCACAACACTGGTGCCTAATTGTACACATAGTGTTTTCGTGTAATCATCATCTCCATGTCTACCCTTCCCACCCCGTTAAGGTATTAAAGCGCGGAACGGTATCGTTTACTTATCGCATGCTACTACCCGTCCCAATCCTATCAGTTCCGGGGTATTAGGACTTCTAATCCTAAAAGGAAAGAAAGGGATGGAGGCCTTTGTGGAGTTTAAAGGATAAAATTCTAGCTCGACATTCAAAACAAGTATCAAATAAAGGGAAGAATAAACAAGCAAATAAGGCTCAAATAAACCCCAGAAATCAAATAATCATATAGTTTAGCATGCCTTGACAAATACTGATTTGGTCTTAGATTAAAATTAAGAAGTGAACGGACAGGTTCAACACATATATTTGGACAGAAAGTCTGCATTAGGCAACTCGGATACAGTTGTCAGAGATTAAGGCACTGAATTAGTCGCGAGTTCATTTAAGAAAGTACTGATTTTAGAAGATGATCATGCAGAAGAGTCTTGAAGAAAAAGGGTATGCTGCAGACGTTTAGAAACTAGTTCAAAAGGAAAAACAAACTGCCTAATTGTAGTTAAACACAAAAAAAAAAGTTTTGAAAATTCCAGAAGGGACAGAGTTATCTAAAGAAAAGAGTGAGTTGCGGAACTGATTTAAAACGACGAGTTCGAAAGACAGGAATTGAGTTGGAAAACACGTTTAGGCAGAATATTAGAAAGAAGGAGTTTCAGGAAAGATATGCTAGTTAAGGAAATAGATTTTAGGGAAAAGTATACACTGATTTGAAACAAGTTTTATTAGAGACTACGTTTTGGAAAACATGTACTGACTTAGGCGTATAAGAAACGGCTAATCAATTGCTACTGCTGTTAGACAGGCTAAGCGAGTTTGGTTCAAAAGAAGCTCCTATGG
>NC_031990.1:83530406-83555046 GCF_001879085.1 Nicotiana attenuata
TTTTCAAATAAACAAGGAAAGAATCAATCATGCTTACACAAAGAAGTCTGAAATTAGTCCCGAATCTATGGTATTTTAGAGGGACATTCAGCGTGTATAAAGAGCGCACAAACATTAGGCATGCGAGGTTAAACCAATTTAGAGATGAGAACCAGACAAAACACATAGCAGATAACCTTAGAAGAAACATTCAGAAACCTCAAAAGAAACCAAGATTCCTGACATGCAAGTTCTAGAATGTCATAAAAGGTCACAGAGATATCCAGACATGCACAAACAGAAACAAGAGAAAACCATGAGCTTTAAGACAAAGGTAGGCAAGAACATAATCAGCGGAACTTTAGAAACAAAATTAAAGCATGAGCCTGAACACATATAGCAAAAAGTAAGTCAACAACCTAGGCTAGCATGTGAACATAGAATGTAAAAGAATCTCTGTAGAAATCCGGTAAGAAACAAGAGAACAGCCTCAAACATAATAGGAAATAAAACAACGAGCATAAAAACACATAAGGGAGAGTAAAAGAATCAGAAAAGATTTTAGGAGCCATTTTCAGAAAACCCTAAAATTGATTTGAACAGTTTTGAAAAAGGAAATTTGGGGAAAAACTCTAAAATGTTACCAACAGCGTAGATCTAGCACAGATCTAAAAGAATAAACGAAAAGGAACCTCGAATAGGCTAGGGCTTCTGAGAACCCTAAAGGACGAGAAAGGCTTGGAAGTCACGAGAACGGATCTGAGTTGATAAGGTCGAATCCAGGCTCAAGAGGACAAGATACGCCGGAGCAAGGCCGGAAACGGCCAAAGAATCTCGAATCGACCAAGGTCTGGATGAAGACCCTTGAGGTCTAGCCTCGAACCTTCAGTGAGCAGGCGTGTGGGAGCAATAGGTGGTGAGTAGAGGTTGTCCATGGTTAGATTAGCCGTGGATTCCGGTGGTTTGAGGTCGAAGAGGGGGTAGGCGGCTATTAGGGTTTCAGGTGGGTGAGAGCGTTTGAGAGAGACGAGGGATTAGAGGCGGCGGTCTATGAGGAAATGGGGAGGGTTTGGGGGGTCGTTTAGAATTAAAAATGGTAAGGGGGAGCCTGGGCCGTTGATCAAAATGATCAACGGCTCAGATTAAAAGGGACATGGGCCAGTTCGGGTGATTGGGTGTTGGGTCGGGTGGATTAGGAAATTGGGTTAGGGAATTGGGTTCAATTTGGGGCTGAGATTGGGGCCCAATTCCGGTTAAAATTGAAATGCAAAAAGGGATAACTTATAAATAGCCACTTTTCCCTTGTTTAATTTATAAAAAATAGCAAAATAATTTCTGGAAGTAAATCAAACGTGCTAAAATGATTAATAATACATAATTATCAAATTAAAAATACTGGGGCCAATTTTATAAATATAATTACAATTAAATCTTAAAAGGGGCTAATATTGCAATTATGTGCAATTTAATTTTAAAAGATACTAAATAAATTTGTAAAAAGATATGCAAAAATCATGTTTGCCATATTTTGGTGTAAATATGAGAATAAAAAATAGGTTGTCCACCAAAATGATAACATTGGGAATAATTATTGGATATTATGGCATAAAAATAGGCAATAAATTGGTTTTAAAAATTATTAAAAATTTGGTAAAGTACCAAAACTCTTGTGTGTGCTCATATATGCACATATATGTTATTTTGAAAGTATTTTGGGTATAAAAAATATTTAGGGAAAAATTGGGTATCAACAGTGACGAGACTAGGACCAGACTATCAAATAAACCTGTGCAGTTATATAAAATACAGCGGAAAGTAATGCAGGTATAAGCAAGTAAGGATGGGAGGGGGAAACATGCTTCGGGGGATAACAGGTAAAAACAGAATATCAAGAGAATAATAAAGAACATCAATAGTTTAACTCTAACACGGATAAGGGAAATAAAAGTAGGTTTCACTGTCAGTACATATCTCATTGCAGGCGTGCAACCCGATCCCATTTCATGTATCTCGTGGCAGGCGTGCCACCCGCTCCCATTTCATTATACCTCGTGGTAGGCGTACCACCCGCTCCCATTTCATTATACCTCGTGGTAGGCGTACCACCCGCTCCCATTTTATTATATCTCGTGGTAGGCATACCACCCGCTCCCATTTTATTATATTGTTGCGGCGTGCAACCCGATCCATGTATAATATTGTTGCGGCGTGCAACCCGATCCATACATAATATTATTGCGGCGTGCAACCCGATCCATATTTATACTAGTGTTGCGGCGTGCAACCCGATCCATATATATAACATTGTTGCGGCGTGCAACCCGATCCATATATAATATCTACAAATATAACAAGAGTCCCGACAAGGGATCGAAAGGTCTACACTATCCCGGCAAGGGAAAAAGAAACAGCTATAACGAAACTTGTCACAACACCTATCTACCTCAGTCATACCCAAAACTTGTTACAACACCTAACTACCTCGGCTATACCCAAACTTGTTACAACACCTAATTACCTCCACTATACCCCAAACTTGTTACAACACCTACTTACCTCCGCTATACCCCAAACTTGTCCCAACATCTAACTATCTCAGCTATAACCATAATCCTTACCTAACACAAAGAATCATCAACCTAAGTATCTGTAATATCAATTAAGAACACAATACAAGGGAACCACAACTCACAATAGCCCGGCAAGGGGACAACATAATGATCTCTTCTCTTTCTCACTTTCATCTCATAGTTCACATTATCACTTAAGCCAATGCTCCAAGGATTTAAATATCTCATATACCTTCACAATTTGTATTTCAACTCGAGCCAACGCTCCACGAAGTTCAAAGATCACAATTTCCTTTCACATACTCTTTACAACATATAGAAATCATCAATTAAGTATGGAAGCTATAACAAAACCAGGATATTCGCAATATAAGGACTCACGGTCATGCTCGACACTGACGTATAGATACTCGTCACCATGCCTATACATCGTACTCAACAAGAAACAATTAGCAAATAGGACGCAACTCCTAATCCTCAAGCTAAGGTTAGACCAAACACTTACCTCAAACTTCCACGGCCAAATCAATCCTCAATAACCGCTTTCCCTCTCGAATTCGGCTCCAAATCAATCAAATATATATAATAATGACGTCATAACATCAATACATGCTAAACAAATCAAGCCCAATGCCTAATTATAGATTTCCAAGCTTTCTTCCCAGAATCCCAAAAATCGACCCCGGGCCCGCTTGGTCAAAACACGAGGTTCGAACAAAAATCAAATCCCCCATTCACCCACGAGCCCGAATATATAATTTGATTTCAAATTCGACCCCAAAACGAGGTCTAAATCAAGAAAAATCAAAAAGCCCTAACCCTATCCATTTCTCTAATTTCTACCCTTAATTACATATTTTAGGCTTATGAATTCATTAGGTATTGATGAAAAGTGAAGGAAACGAGTTAAGGATTACTAACCCACAAAGTTTTGGTGAAAGAAAGCTTCAATGGACGCCTAAGGACCTTGGAGAATAAGTTGCTCTATGCGAACGCATGGGACTTCATGCGAACGCGATGGAGGAGTCCTGGACACTACGCGAACGCGAGGTTACTAGCGCGAACGCGAAGGAGAAAGAAGGCTGAGCCCCCCAGGGTCAATTGACCCTACGCGAACGCGAAGCCAATGCTGCGAACGCGATGAAAGGAAAATAGGAAGCTCCGCGAACGCGGAAGATGCGTCGCGAACGCGAAAAAGAAATGGACCTGCAACTGCTGAAGCCAAAATCTGCAATTTTTCCTAAGTTTGAAACCACCCGGAACACCTCCGAAACACTCCCGAGCCCTCGGGGCTCCTAACCAAATACATGCACTAACTCAACAACATCCTACGAACTTAACCGTGCGATCAAATCGCCAAATAACATCAAAAACAACGAATCAAACCTCAAAATCACTAGTTTTTCTTCAAACTTCATGAACTTTAAAATTTAGAGTTTTAAGTCCGAAACACGTCAAACGACGTCCAATTTCACTCAAACTTCACAGAAATATCTTAAACCACATATAAGACCTGTACCGGGCGCCGGAACCAAAATACGGGCCCGATACCAACATGTTCTAACCAATTTTCATTTCAATTCTCTTCATAAATTTCAGAAAAACAATTTTACTCAAAAATTCATTTCTCGGGCTTGGGAGCTCGAAATTCGATTCCGGGCATACGCCCAAGTCCCATATTTTCATACAGACCCTCCGGTACCGTCAAATTACGGGTCCGGTTCCGTTTACCCAAAATATTGACCGGAGTCAAATTTACTCATTTTAATATCAAATTTTAGCATTTTTTACAGAATTTTATATTTAAGCTTTCCGGCTACGCGCCCGGACTGCGTACGCAAATCGAGGCGACTACAAATGAGGTTTTTAAGGCCTCGGAAGCACGGAATGAGTAAGAAAATAGGTGATGATCCTTTGGGTCGTCACAATGAAGTGGAAGCTCACTTCCGGTTTCTTGTGCGATAAGAATGTGCCGTTGAAACTTAAAGGTAAGTTCTACAAAGTAGTGGTTAAACCGACTGTATATTTGGATCAGGCAGAGTGCTGGCCAGTCAAGAACTCCCATGTCTAGCAGATGAAAGTAGCTGAAATGAGGATGTTGAGATGGATGTGTGGACATACTAGGTTAGATAAAATTAGAAATGCAGCTATTCTGTACAAGGTGGGAGTAGCCCCTGTGGAGGAAAATATGCGAGATGCGAGGCTAAGATGGTTTCGGACATGTTAAAAAGAGAAGTACAGATGCCCCAGTCAAGAGGTGTGAGAGGTTGGCCTTGGGGGGTACGAGAAAGGGTAGAGGTAGGCCAAAGAAGTTCGGGGAGAGGTGATCAGGCAGGACATGGCGCAGCTTGAGCTAACCGATGACATGACCCTTGATAGGAGGTAGGGTGTGGAGGTTGAGAATTAGGGTAGAAGGTTAGTAGGTAGTCGAGCATTTCCATTTGTCTTCCTTAGTTCAATAGTATTAGTGTTAATATGGTACCCCTTTTTATCCTTAGTTTGTTGTTACCACATATCTTGTACTGTTATTACTTGCCATCAGTACCCCCTAGTTTGCTATCACTACATATTGTGTACTGTTATTACTTGTTATTAGTACTTCTTCAATACCCTTGCTATCTTGGATTTAGTTTTCTAAACATCTTGTCTTTCTATTACTTGTTGTCAGCGCTTCATCCATCGTTTCTTTAGCCGAGGGTCTATCGGAAACTCTGTCCTTCCAGGATAGGGGTAAGGTTGTGTACACCCTACCCTCCCTAGACCCCATTTGTGACATTATACCGAGTTGACATCGCAAGAGTAAAATCTCTAAATCTTAAAATATGCGATAGTAAAAGGTGTCGAAAGAATCTTTATATTAAGGTCTAATAATTTTACAATATTACTACGAACTAATAAGTTATGAAAGAAAATTAAATAAATGCGCTTAATAAATTAATATTTGAATGATTTAGATTTAAATCTCGATTAGGCGGAGCCGAAATGTCTCGAAAAATCACATAGGAGTGAGGACTTGCAATTCCTCAAAAGAGGTAGTAGTGGTAGTCTTTCATAGTAAGCATGCTTTACATGACTTTCACCTATCCACCCAACACGCACATGAATATCTCGTGCACGCTTCATATACTTCCGTTTTGAGATTTTCTTTGTTATTCTTCATAGAGATATATAATTCAATTTTATATATATATATATATATATATATATATATATATATATATATATATATATATATTTCTACTATGAATTGTGAATTTTATTTGAATTTAAATAACATATGTGTCCCTTCGGGGACATCCAATAATAAAATGACATTTCAATAATATATGTTCTATAATTTATTTATTTTTATCTATTTTAAATTTTATTCTTGTTCCAAAAATGGTTAGTGACGGTCTCATGCCTCGGACTAACGCATTTATGTAAAACTCCTCGCTATAGGAATGTATTTACCTTTTAAAACACTGATAGTTTAATAACTAATCCCTCCTTTTCAATTTATGTAAACCTATTTGACTGGATACGAAGTTTAAGAAAAAAAAAATTGGATTTTGTCGTCTTAAACAAGTCAAAAAGGAGCCCAGAGTAAATATTTGTGTGGTCATAAAAGCTTCTCATTAAGGGTAGAATTGTAAGTTTAAGCTAAATTGTTACCACATTTAGAAAAGGGTCATTCTTTTTTGAACAGACCAAAAAAGAAATAAGTTCACATAAACTGGAACAGAGGAGTAAAAATTTTAAAATTCTTAACATATTTATATACGATGTAATACTAAAATGTTGATCATTCAATTACCACATAAGACAATCTCATTTTACAACTCTTTTGTTTTTAACATTATCAAATTAATTACATTGACATACAATGACATATAACTTTCAATATCACGCGTAATATGATAACTTGAGAAATATAATAATAATCTATAATCAATTAAATAAGAGTGGAGCCTTAGAGCAACAATAAAATTTTCTATATTACATTTCTTGGGGTATGATCATTTCCCGGATTCTGTTTGAACGCGAGTAGGAGTGTTCATAAAAATTCGAAAAATTGAACCAAACCGAAAAACGACCAAGGGTGCTCCTACTTATCGGTTATTACCTTCGACCCTTGTTTTAATTAGCAGCTATTGAAAAGGTTTCGTTCTGCTGTTCCCCGTCAGTGGTCTAAATCAGCTGCTATAATTAGGTTTGGAACAAATTTATGCTAAAGGAACGAAGTTATGAGCTTTTAGTAATATGTGAATAAGAGATATTCAAAATATAAAACCTGATGGTTCCTGTCCTGAAACGAAGGATGCGAAGAAAGTATTGTCGCCTGTCATCACGCTCAATCTGTAATAAGTTGGCTTCACCTCCGGGGATCAGTCCAGCCTTGTGAAGGGAGAGGACTCTGTGGGCTAAACCGAGCAAAAAAAAATCGATACTTTTTTGGTTTGGTTTGGTTTGATTTTGGTTTTGAATTTTAAAAACCGATCAAATTGGTTTTGATTTTAGTAAAAAATAATCGAAAAAACCGAACCAAACCGACTATAGAAGTAGCTATATAAAATTTATTATTACACCGATACACGCACATACAAACACACACACACATACACACACACATACACATATATATATATATATATATATATATATATATATATATATATATATATATATATATGTATGTATGTATGTGTGTGTGTGTATGTGTGTGTGTGTGTTTGTGTGTATTTCTATACAAAATTTCTAAAATTCTATGGTACATGTTAATCGTTTGTATTTTTAGTCTGGTTCTTTGTTGTTATAATAATCTAGTTCTTTGCCTTTAAATTCTAGTTTGATTGGTAGTTTTCTTTTGCTAAGTACAAGAATCTATTTCATGTTTAAAATAATCTATTTTAATTTTAATTGGGTCTTTAAATTATTCATCATTATTTGATCAACTATCATCAATGTATCTTGATAAATAATAGATTTCTCAAAGAGCAATTGGCTTGATAGTGTTACATTGAAAATGTAGTCGCCAAAATATGTGTTTTTAGTGTATGTCTCATATTTAAAAAAACGATAAATAACTGAAAAACTCGAAAAAACGACATAAACCGAATCTATAAAAAAAACTGACTTAATTGGTTTGATTTGGTTCCAATATTTGAAAAATCGATTTACTTGGTTTGATTTCTTTTTAGGAAAAAACCGATCCAAACCAAACCATGAACACCCCCTAAACGCAGGATACCTTGTGGCCCAGACTGGGTTTTTCCCCCTATAATCAATTAAATCTTACTGATAACATATAAAGTTTTATACTCTTTAACTTATTTTCGATTTCCGTTCTACATATACCATGTATTTATTTTCCTCATCCTCTTGTACCAGAAAAAAGTACACTTTACTGCACTGTACTATCAATGCTTCCTTAAAGATCGGGAAAACAACCTTTTTAAGTTAAATCTCTTAATTAGAGAAAATTCAAGAATAGGGCAAAAAAGAAATGAACAACGGCGGCCACATGCATGGAATGGCTATGGCGCCGCCGCCATCAGCCGCCATGAACAACGGCACAGGAGGAGGCATGATGATGAAGAACCATCGACATATGATGATGCACATGACATTTTTCTGGGGAAAGAATACTGAAATTTTGTTCTCCAATTGGCCTGGATATGATAATTTGGGCATGTACGTTATGGCACTTTTCGTCGTCTTTTTCATGGCTGTTCTGGTCGAATTTCTGTCTCATAGCAATTACATTAAGGAAAATGCTGATCATGTGAGCGCGGGGTTGATCCAGACAACTTTGTATGGATTGAGAGTTGGTTTGGCTTATGTTGTTATGTTGGCTGTTATGTCGTTCAATGGTGGTGTTTTCTTGGTTGCTATTTTTGGGCACATGTTAGGGTTCTTGGTTTTTGGAAGTAGGGTTTTCAAGAAATCTTCTAATGAGGGAAAGACTATGGATCTTCCACCAATGAGCTGTAGTTGTTGAATTTATTTATTTAAATTAATGGATGTGCTTAGAGTTTTATCTCGTTTATTTTTCAGTACTTGAATTGGGTTCAGTCGTCTTTTTTCTTCTTTTTTTGTGTTGATCGATTAGACGATCAGGAGGTTATTGGAATTTGAAATCATCAAACAGTTTGAATTTTGTGATAAAGAAATGCTTTAGTATGTGTGAAGAATATCCGGGCAGGGCGCCTCCGAGCATAGGCAAAATTACTTGTGTGTGACCTATAAATCATGGATTCTAGTCGTGGAAGCAGTGATCAATATTTGCGAAGGCTTATTTCTTGGGATGCGATCCTTCCCGAGACCCTGCTTGAATATGAAATACTTTGTGCACGAAGATGCCCTTTTCTATATGTGAAGAATATCCGGCTTTAATTAATGCGTAAAGGCCTTGATTTTCCGATTAAGGATGAAATCAAGAAGGCAACTCTTAACTAGATCCAAATGCTAAATTATACTTCCTCCGGTCACTTTTACTTGGCATCTATACTAAACATAGATGTTCACTTTTAATTGGCACTTTACTCATATCAAGAAAAGATAACAAATTTTTTTTCTGTTTTACCCATAATATTTATTACTCATTTCAAATCATTTTTCAAATTCAATAAAATATGCATCAATTAATATGTGTATCATGATAAATTATACACTTCATTTATTATTTCTTAAGGAGCGTAAAAAGTTAAAAGGTGCCAAGTAAAAGTGATCGGAGGGAGTATTCATTTAATTCAAATTTTGTTTTTCAAGCACGGTCGGCGCTTACAATAGTTGATATTATTAAATAACCTGAATCTGAAAGGAAAGGCAAATATGAATAGAGCTTTATCAAATCAGCCAAATGCCCGTTTGGACATAAGAAATTTTTTTCTTTTTTAAAAACAAATTTCACTTTTTTTTCGAAATCAACATTTATTCATAAAATTTTTAATTTTTACTTGAAGATGCATTTTGAAAATTCTCGAAAATTTGAAAAACTCCAAAAAGCTATTTTTCAAAATTTTCACTCAAATCATTCACAAAACTTCAAAAATAACCCAAAATTATATTCATGTCCAAACACAACTCTAAATTTCAAATACCATTTTCACTTGAAAAAAAATTTTCCCCCTATTTTGGAATTTTACAATTCTTATGTCAAATGTCCACTAAGTCCTTTGCTTTTACGTCATATATTTGGTAATTGGGAAGCCTTTTCAATTAAATTGTGTCTTCTGAGATGAATATAAGCACCATTGTAAACAAAGTTTAATTCTCATACACTGATTTTTGTAGCAAAGAATTTATACACTATCAGATATAAGTGTATGCTCATAATTTTAATCCTTGTATAATTGGTGAATATTGATTGCTAATACACCCACCTTATTCAGGGAAATGATTATAGTAGTAATTTCGTTCTTCTTTAATTTTTCGTCAATTTCTTGTTGGCCAGGCATCATGTGAATGTTTCCCAAAAAATCACCGAAAGAAATTTGATGGTGAATTAATAATTTTTACGATGGCTGCCAGCCATACAACGAAAAATTAAAACAAAAAATCAATTTTGTTATAAAACAATAAAAGTAGAAGAAGAGTATTGCAAAGAAAAGTAGAGAGAGGGAATTCTTATTGATTTGGGATGAATTATAATGGAATAGGACCCTCTATTTATAGGAAATAGTGACTTAGCCACCAAGCAATAATCCCTAGAATCTCTCTAAATATAGACATTCACCATAAATAAAATTTTATTTATAGCACTCCCCCTTGAATGTCTATTCAACAGATAATGCGCCTCGTTAAAACCTTAACTAAAATAAAACCCAATGGGGAAAAATTTTAGAAAAGGAAAAAGACTACACATATCTAATAATACGCCTTTTGGTTGCCTCGTTAAAAATCTTGCAAGGAAAACCCAGTGGGACAAAACCTTGTAAGGGAAAAGAGTGCAACGCGCATTAACTCCCCATGATGAGAGCATCAATTCATATCCTTGAGCCTTCGCATCCCAATCTTGTGCGCTAGCTTCTTGAAGGTTGACGTCGACAGAGATTTGATGAATAAAATTGCCATATTAACTCTAATGAATATGTTGCACCTTGAAAATCCTCGCTATCACATTATCATGCTTATAGTTATAGCAAGATACCTTTGTGCACAAATTGCACTTAGGATGTGGTCATTCGTGACCAAAAAATTCTCCAAGAATTGCATATGCTATCAGCATTTTAAATCGTTCATGGATTGCCATATAAGTATAGTCAATAAGCCATATAAATAAAGTTTAGATTTACATCAAGTTTTCATGTCATGCCAGACATATAAGATACATAAACGTGATAGCACACACCATTGACTTTATACTTTTAAGTATTTGAACTGCAGGTCCAAAACTACTTGTCTTTCATATGAAACCAAATTCTACTTGAATTGTTTCTCCAGACTTAAGATCCTCATATATATTTAGTGCTATAATCAATGTCGTCGACAAACATTTTGTATGGTTCTAACCTCCTTATTTTTCATAAAGACATAACATAGAGATCTCTTCATTCATATATTCAGGTACCTGAATCTCTCATGAGATTTTATGAAGTGTTATGTCATGCGATCTTCTAGATCACTTGCCTCCCTTATTATGATCATTTTGATCATTTGCTCATCTTCTTTATTAAGAAGTTTATTTGAAACCGATCTATCTATACGCTTTAAGTGTACCATAGACTTTGTCCTTATAGGACTTAATATGAGCATTTGCAACGAGAATATAGTTACTTTCTTTGGGTCAGCAAATGCGTCTGGCATGCTTTGCAATATATTGCAAATGAATTATCTTTTTATGAACTTCAAGTTCATATTATTTTATTCGAGGATCTAGATGTAAAAATGATAATTCATTCCGCGTAACTTTTTCTCAAATGTTATCATCTCTCCTCATCATGTTAGAAAAACTAACTTGCTTCATCATCTTTGTGCGTTATGGTGTTAATCAAAATATACACCGCACATCAATAATAGTAAGATGAAATTATTTGGTTCCTCACCCCGAACCACTTGTGAAGGGAGAAAATAGTAATAATTGGCTCTTCCAGAGCTCTCAATTAATTTTGTACTACCACATATTCATCAACATCCATGTGGTGAATATCTCTTTTAAAGAGAAAGTTATACCATTATGGTCATGTTCAGAATTCTATACATGATATGTTCCTTGTATTACTGTTGCCCTTTAATAATCACATCGCCAAATTATTTTGGCGTACAATAGGTATGCATCCAATGACCATTTATGCCATAATAATGACACTATTTTCTTATTTTCCCTCAAACCTCATTCTAGAGGTGAGTGTGGTATATTCACTACCACTAGCACATTCATATTCTTCCAAGACTGAATATGTATTCATAAATCATATGTTGTCACATTCACATCATGAATGGACCATAATCATCTATATGTGCTTTACAAAATCTCATGTCAAATCGATGACAAATATTACTTTCACAAAGTGAAGGATTATTTTGAGAATCTTTATTGTTCTCAATACCACAATGATGACGATTATAATTTCGTCTATAACTACGTCCACATCCATTGATACATTCATATCAATAATTTTGTCTTCTTTCAGACTTATCACATACTGCTATCAAATTCTCTTAAGGGAATGAGAACGGAGCAAATTCAATGGGACGGGTTTTCACTTCTTGTGCCCACAATCATACATGAATTTGATCATGGCAAGACATACAAATTTTACCACTTCACGTGGTTATAATTTCTTACAAACTCTATTAGAGTTATAATCACAATTTATTGTCTTTGCTTGTATTTAAAATCAAATTATAGAATGTCAAGAATTTAAAAGAGAAAAATAAAGTAAAATACTTACCTTAAATTCAGAATTTAATCATGACGGAAGTTCATGGAACAATTGACAATCAGTATGCTCAATCCCAAAGTTTCTACTCAATTGGATAGTCTCGTGCTGATAACATGTTATAAAACAATAAAAGTAGAAGAAGAGTATTGCAGAGAAAAGTAGAGGGAGAGAATTCTTATTGATTTGGGATGAATTACAATGGAATAGGACCCTCTATTTATAGGGAAATAGTGACTTAACCACCAAGCAATAATCCCTAGAATCTCTCTAAATATAGACATTCACCATAAATAAAATTCTATTTATAACAAATTTCATATTCTAAGAAAACTACTTAAAAGAATATTGATTGCTCATTCATTTTCATCTCTAATACTCTCTTTTATGTGGTCCCCCATTTTTCTTTCCATTTAAAACAATTGAATTCCTCAACTAATAAAAGTAGTAGGATCGAATTTTTAGTTCGGCAGCTAGCGTTCTACAATAAGTAAGATGTAGTAACTTACGTTTACGCGTAGGACAATTAAGGTTGAGAAAGTCTTTCCAATCGAATTACTTGATCTCCATATAAATAAATTAAATGACAATTAATTAGTTGGTAACTTGTGTGTGGCTTTTGTGGATATAATATACTGATTTTTTTGGCATTCCTTGTATAAATAGTAAAATCTCACGAATTTAAATTTTCTACATGGACGCCATAAAAGAATCTTTACAAAGTAAAAGCTGCGTGCATGAAATTTTTGTGTCACAGCAGGGGAAGTTAAAGATTTAGAGGCCGTTTGGACATACAAATTTTTTCCTTTTTTTTTCAATTTTGTTTTTTTAAAATAATGTTTGGTTATCAAAATTTTACCAATTTTTTCAATTTGATTTGGAAATGCATTTTCAAATTTGAAGAACGGGTTCTTACCAGTTTTTCAATTGAAAATGAGAATTTGCTTGTTTTTAATTTTACAACTTTACCCTATACTTTTAATATTTATAAAATGATCCCATCAATTATTAACCTACATGTTTGATAACATTGGTAATAGCAGTGGGAAGCGGACTATATTAGAAAATGTGATATTAATTTTGCATCTTCTGTGTATTGCAGTAAAGTAGAATATGATAACAGTTAAATAATAGCATGTTTGATTGTTTATTTCAAGTAGGATAATCAAATTGGGGTGGTTTTGATATTTTTTACAAGTTGTGGGGTATAAATCATGTGTTTATGATTTTGAAAAAAAGACATCCAAATATTTTGCAAAAATTATAACCAAACACAACTACATCTTCAATTCAAATTTTAGTGAAATTCCAAATTTGAAGTTTTTTTTTTGGAATTCATGTCCAAACGCCTACTTACAAGGGATTTTTACCTATCTATACTATATATGAAATTTATTTACCTTCCCTAATAGAGTTTTAACTTAATTACATGGTCATATATATTTTACTAATTATATACAAATTAGTTTTAAATGAGATCATTTGATTGTAACCTTTTAATTAAGTAAATTTCTTTAAACCCTCGCAATTCCTTTCTTACCCAGAAAACCCCAATCACAGTTCTTTCTAAAGAATTTTCCTCTTTCTCTCTTTGAAATCAACCTTTTTCTACATCGATTATACAAGGTTATTTCTTCTAAAGCTCATAATTTTCTCTAACAATGATGAAGAAAAGGATTAATTTTTTATTGGTTTGAATTTTGTCATGGCTGGAGTTTGGAGTTTCTCTGGGCTTTCCTCTTCTTGTTGGCATTCCGATGGCGGGCTAACATCACATGGATATTAATTATTGTCTCGATTGTTCGAATTAAAATTATCAATCGACAAATTTTGAAGGTATTTTATCACGACCCGGAATTCTCACCTTCGGGACCGTGATGGCGCCTAACATTTCACTTGCTAGGCAAGCCAACGTTAGAATAATTTATCCATTTTCAACAGTTCTGATTAAATGATAAGAAGGAAACTGAAGTAACTGTAATAATCTGAAGTAAAGTGCGGAAGCAATAACAACTAAAATATCTGATACAACCCTGGACCCGGTGTCACAAGTGCACGAGCTACTAGAATAGCACAAATAAGGGTCTGAATAAAATATAAAGTTGTCTGAGGGAAAATACACATCTAATAAAAAGGGAAGGGGACTCTAGGAGCTGCGGACGCTGAGCAGCTGTACCTCAAGCCTCTTAAGCTAGCCAACCCGAGTACGCTAATAAACGCTGTTGGGACCGACTCCAAAATCAGCACAAGAAGTGCAGAGTGTAGTATGAGTACAACCGACCCCATGTACTCTATAAGCACCGAGCCTAACCTCGACGAGTAGTGACGAGGCTAAGGCAGGTCACTTACACTATAACTTGTACGCAGTATATAATAAAGACAGGAGAAGAAAATACGAAACAAAATAAGACAATTAACTGAAGAAAATAGCTAAATCCTCAAAGAAAAACCAGTGACGATCCGAATTACCAATCCTTAGAGTTTCATAAAAAAATACCGAAAACCAACACAGCTCAAGGAAATAGAAACACATAGATTGTTGCGGCGCGCAACCCGATCCAACCCTACAACACAATCTTCTCTTATTCCACCGTAACAATATCAACAATCATAAATAAGTATGTGTTGCAGCGCGTAATCCGATCCCACCATATAACAAAATCAGTATCACAATTCACCTTTATTTCACCAATCAATCCACCCATATTCCACCAGTTGCGGCGTGCAACCCGATCCCACCATATCAATACAAATTCACCTTTATTCCACCATAGTCTGAGGGTACCTAATTCCCTCAAATCAAGGTTAAACTCAACACTTACCTCACTCCGCAATCAACTCAAAGCTCTACCGGGGTCTTTCACCTAGAATCCGCCTCGAAACCACTCGTATATAACCACAATTGACTCAATAATGTTAAATATTGCTAAAGGAATCAATTACAATGCATAAATTTAGAATTTTCACAATTTCCCCCAAAAAGTCAAAAATCAACCCCGGGTCTGCTTGGTCAAAACCCGAGGTTCGAACAAAAATCCATTTACCCATTCACCCCCGAGCCCGATTATGTAATTAGTTTCGGAATCCGACTTCAAATTGAGGTCTAAATTCCTAATTTGCAAAAAATCCCCCAATTCTTCCTAAATCCCTAGTTTTCTACTATGGAAGAACAAAGATTAGGGTTAGAAATTAATGGGTGATGTTAGAAATAGAAGAAAATGAATTAAAGTGTACAAACCTAAGTATTGGTGCTGAGTTTTCTCTTCAGAATTGCCTCTAGCCCGAGCTCTAATGGAAGGTTTATGAAAAATGGGAGAAATCCCGTTTTTGAACATTTAAATCACTGGGCGTCAGGCCTTCTTCGCGTTCGCGAAGAGCCTGACGCGATCGCGAAGCAGTAGCTCAATTAGCCTACGCGTTTGCGAGATACCCTTCAAGTTCGCGAAGACTTAATATAGTAATGGACCTATACCGAGTTCCGGAACTAAAATACGGATCCGGTATCAGCAAAGTCAAACATTGGTCAAATATTTAAATTCATTAAACCTTTAAACTTAAATTTTTCGACAAAAAGCAATAACTCGAGCTAGGGACTTCCGAATTCGATTCCGGGCATACGCCCAAGTCCCAAATCACATACGGACCCACCGGGACCGTTAAAACACGGACCCGGGTCCGTTTGCTCAAAACGTTGATTGAAGTCAACTCAAATAGATTTTTAAGGCAAAATTTCATATTATCAATTTTTAACACAAAAGCCTTCCGGAAAAAGACACAGTCTGCTCACGCGAATCGAGGAAGGCTAAAATGGGATATTTGGGGTTTCGAAACATAGAATTAAGGTTTAAAACTCTAGATGTCCTATCGGGTCATCACATTCTCCACCTTTAAAACAACCGTTCGTCCTCGAACGGACATAGAAAAGTACCTGGACTGGTGAAAAGATGTGGATATCTACTCCGTATGTCCGACTCGGACTCCCATGTAGCTGCCTCGACCGGCTGACGTCTCCACTGCACTCGAATTGAAGGATAACTCTTTGGCATCAATTGTCGAACCTTCTGGGCTAGAATAGACTCCTCCTCATAAGTCAAATCCTTGTCCAACTAGACTGAGCTAAAATCTAACACATAGGACTGATCACCATGATACTTATGGAGCATGGACACATGGAACACTGGATGGACTGCTGATAAACTAGGTGGATATGCGAGCTTGTAAGCCACCTCACCCACTCTCTGAAGAATCTCAAAAGGTCTGATGTACCTAGGGATCAACTTGCCCTTCTTTCCCAACCTCATCACACCCTTCGTGGGTGAAACCCGGAGTAATCCCCTTTCTCTGACCATGAATGCAACATCAAGAACTCTACGGTCGGCATAACTCTTCTGCCTGGACTGAGCTGTGCGAAGTTGATCCTAAATAATCTTGACCTTATCCAAGGCATCCTGTACCAAATCTGTACCCAATAACCGAGCCTCCCCCGGCTCGAACCATCCAGCTGGCGATCAGCACCGCCTCCCGTATAATGCCTCATAGGGAGCCATTTGAATGCTCGACTAGTAGCTATTGTTGTAGGTAAACTCCGCAAGTGGCAAGAACTGATCCCAAGAACCCCCAAAATCCATAACACTAGCGCGGAGCATATCCTCCAATATCTGAATAATGCGCTCAGACTGTCAAGATGAAATAGTGTGCTCAACTCAACCTGCATGCCCAACTTACACTGTACTTCCCTCCAGAAGTGCGAGGTGAACTGTGTACCTCGATCCAGAAATGATAGACACGGGCACACCGTGAAGATAGAAGATCTCGCAATTGTAGATCTTAGACAACCGCTCTAAAGAATAGTTAACTGCCACATTTGCTGACTTGGTCAACCTGTCCATAATGACCCATATCACGTCGAACTTCCTCTGAGTCTGTGGGAGTCCAACAACAAAATCCATAGTGATACGCTCCCACTTCCACTTAGGAATCTCTAAATTCTGAAGCAAAACATCAGGTCTCTGATGCTCATACTTTACTTGCTAACAAGTTAGACACTGAGATACATATGCAACTATATCCTTCTTCATCCTTCTTCACCAATAATGTTGCTTCAAGTCCTGATACATCTTGGCGGCACCCGAATGAATAGAATACCGGGAATTGTGGGCTTCCTCAAGAATCAACTCACGAAGTCTATCCACATTCGGCAGACAAATATGACCCTGCATCCTCAAAACCCTATCATCTCCAACAGCAACCTGCTTGGCACCATCGTGTCGCACTGTGTCCCTAAGGACAAGCAAATGAGGTTCATCATATTGACGCTCCCTAATGCGCTCAATCAAGGAAGACCGAGCGATTGTACAAGCTAGAACACGACTGGCTCTAAAACATCCAACCTCACGAACTGATTGGCCAAAGCCTGAACATCTGATACAAGCGGTCTCTCACCGACTGAAATGTAGGCAAGGCTGCCCATACTCACTACCTTCTTACTCAAGGCATCGGCCACCGCATTGGCCTTCCCGGGATGATACAAGATGGTGATATCATAGTCTTTCAATAGCTCTAACCACCTCCTCTTCCTCAAATTGAGATCCTTTTGTTTGAACAAATACTGTAGACTCCAATAATCCGTGAAAACCTCACACGACACGCCATAAAGATAATGCCTCCAAATCTTCAGCGCATGAACAATGGCTGCCAACTCTAGATCGTGAACAGGGTAGTTCTTCTCATGAGCCTTCAATTGCTGGCGACGCATATGCAATCACCCTGCCATCCTGCATTAATACTGTATCGAGCTTAATATGAGAAACGTCACAATACACCGTATAAGATCCTGAACCTGCGAGCAACACTAAAACTGGTGTCGTAGTCAAAGCAGTCTTGAGTTTCTAAAAGCTCGCCTCACACTCATTTGACCATCTGAACGTGGCACCCTTCTGGGTAAACCTGGTCATTGGGGCTGCTATAGATGAAAATCCCTCCACAAACTGACGGTAATATCCCGCCAAACCCAAGAAACTCCGGATTTCCGTAGCTGAAGTGGGTCTAGGCTAGTTCTGAACTGCCTTTATCTTCTTAGGATCTACCTTTATGCCCTCTGCCAATACTACGTGCCCCAAAAAAGCGACCGAGTCCAACCAAAACTCGCACTTTGGAAACTTGGCATATAACTGGCTGTCTCTCAAAGTCTGAAGTACAACCCGAAGATGCTGCTCGTGCTCCTCTGGACTGCGGGAGTAGATAAAGATATCATCAATAAACACAATCACAAAGAATTCCAAATAGGGCTTGAACACCCGGTTCATCAAATCCATAAATGCTACTGGGGCATTCGTCAGCCCAAATGACATCACCAGAAACTCGTAATGCCCATATCGATTCCGAAAAGCTGTCTAGGCACATCGGATGCCCTAATCCTCAACTGATGGTAGCCAGACCTCAAATCAATCTTCGAAAACACCTTGGCACCCTGAAGCTGATCAAATAAGTTATCAATCCTCGACAGTAGATACTTGTTTTTTATTGTAACTTTGTTCAACTGTCGGTTGTCGATGCCCCCTTTTTCTGAAGGCAAAATCGGGTTTACGACATTTGGGCGGACAACTCTATTCCTTTTGGGAATTTGGGTTTGAGATTTAGAAGAGTCGCCACCTAATGATTAAGTGCATTAGGACACTAAGAATTTAAAAGAAAGAAGAACCAGAGAATGGGTAAGGGCTTAAAATTATCTCAGGGGGAAGGTGTTAGGCACCCCCCAAGATCCACTAGTGTGGTTCCCGGCCATGCTATAATTTGTGACTTTAAAACAAGTAAACATACACGACAACTTCCACATAACGATTACAAGTAGGAATGCATAAAGGTTAAATAAGCATGTTGAAGTCAGGAAATAGGTGGTTTCATAGTTGTTTTAAAGAATGTGTAAGTGCAGAAAAATAAGGATCAAATAACGAGTGCAAACAATCAGACAAAAGAAGTAAAATAGGCGGAAGTTTAAAAAGAAAACAGTGCTGGAAATTCGAAGAGATTTGAAGCGAAATACAAGGTTTAAAGAGCTGGAAACTGATAGTTTAAAGAAAACGATAATGAAAGTACATAAGGAGGGAGGGGAGTCCTAGGTTTATAAATAACATGGATCATCCACGCAACACCCGGTAACCAATTATACGCGTGGTGTTATCGCGTGATCATCATATCCATGTCTACCCTTCCCACCCCGTTAAGGTATTAAAGCACGGAATAGTATCGTTACTTATTGCATGCTCTTTCCCGTCCCGATCCTATCAGTCCCGGAGGCATTGAGACTACTAATCCTAAAGGGGAGGGAGTTGGGGCTTTTCAGAAGTTTTAAAAGGATAAAAGTCTAGGCGACAAACAAAAATACATAATCAAATAGGGGAGAAGCAATCAGCAGTTAAGGCTCAAATAGGCCTCCTCACTTAAAGACAAATATATAGCATGACTTCAAATACTGGTTATGGTCTGAATTAAATTTAAAAGCGTTAGGACAGGCTGATTTATCACATATTTCTCAGATGAGGAGTCCGAATTAGCCTTGTCTAGTTGTAGTTATCAAAGCTGACACAGTTAATTAATTACCTAATGGTTTGCCTAAGTGAGACCTATAGGCATGGTATCTAACAGAGCGTACTGATTTTAAAGAAAGGGATCACTGGTTTTATAGACAAAAGATCTGCAGATTTTAAACGAACTTGTGACTGCTTTTAAACGTATAGATAAAATAGACGAGGCTGATTCGATTGATTATTCCTATAGGCAAGTTATCTAAGCGTTATTAGTTTTAAAACGATTACAGAGATGCAAGAGTCCTATAGGCATGGTCTCTAGAATGCAATTGATTATTATTATTAAGCCTACGATTGTTTGCCTAATGACAGGTATATGCAGAAGTGCAGAAAAGAAACCTATGATCATGATTTCTATATGCAGAATTGCAGGAGCTTAGAGACAGGATTTCTATGTGCAGAGATGCAGAAATAAATGACCTACAGGCATGAGTTCTAGAATGAGAATGCAGAAATAAATAACCTATAGGTATGTTTTCTAAGATGAGAATGCAGAAATAAATAACTTTATAGGCATGTTTTCTACCCTTTTTCATACATTCATCCCCATCCCTTTCCACTAATCCATCCCCAATAGTTATTTCAAATTATTACAGACCCGAATGAATCAAAAGGAAGAAAAGTAAAATTACATCAGAAATTCTAGCTGCAACCAAGAAGCCTAATTCAGACTCAAAGTCCAACAATATGAGATAAACCAACTTCCAGGATTAGATTTCCAAAAGCCTTTCTCATCCTTTGGGTGTGTCAAAGTTCCAAGGAGCTTCATGAACTCCAGGCAATGCTTACACCCAATTACATTGCAGAATTAAGATTATGGTGCAGTGTGGAATAGTCAGCCCTCGAATGTCCAAGTTCAGATGGAGCTCCGGGTCCCAAGGCAAGGCTCATAAGAGGGGGGCAGAACTTAAAGTCTAAGAATAAGTGTAAGTGCATAGGGGGAAAATTAGGAAAACCATGACAAGCTGGTGGTCATGCCAGCAATTGGGAATGCTGGCACACCCCTGACCAGCCTGTCAGCCAAAACTTGGGAGTTAGGATCCATTGAGGATCAGGTTCAGGCCTGAGCAGTAACTTGGATACTGCTAGGCCAAAACCTTAACTCAGACACATAGAGGAAAATGGGGGTAGGGATTCACAATAGAAATAGATACAGGGAAAGAACATACATAATTTAATCACTGAACATGCACGGTAAAGAGAACAAGAATACTGAAACTACAAAGTAAACACATAGAGGTGAGGCAAAAAAAATTAAATCAGACATACCAGTTTCAGAAGAAATAAGTAAAAACAGTAGTCTTCAAAAGCCAATTTGTAAGCAAACAGTTCCAAAAGATCTCAGAAAAGCAGAGTGTTGGGAGAGTATTGAACTCGAAGCAGTATTGCAAGTGTGCAAGTATTTTAAAGATTAGTGGTGTGAAGGTTGTATGAAGAATGAAGTCGTAAGATGTTTTTAAAAGATGCAAGGTAAGGTCCCTTTTATAGTGCAGAAAGCAAGCAAGAAAGGCAAGGAAATATGATTGAAATCAGTCTCCCTTTGGTTAGGATTCTGATTCCAAAGGTAAAAGCCAGTAAAGGAAAGAAATTTTAATTAAAACCTTTCAAAGTAGCACAAAAGGGGTAAATACATAGAAGTTATTTAAGAAAAATAATCAATAGTACACGGTTTGTGCCAAATATGGCAAGGGAATCAATCAAACAGCCATGAAACCAAAATTACAAGTTCAATTTGAATGAACCAAGTCAAGAAAGGTAAAGGGGGTTCAATCGAAGAAAAATCAATGACAATTCATCAGCCTTATTAAAAGGATTTCAGAATCAATCAGTTAGTTGGTAAAAACCTTTTGAAAGAGAAATTTCTCATATATAAAGCATACCAATCAAGCAGAAGGAATCGGCAGGTTACTTAGAAAAAGAGTCTAACACTGAAAGCCTTAGAGTCACAAGCAAAAGGGATTCAAGTTCAGTTGTGGACTCATAGTGAGTCTGAAATCCTAGGGTCCCAAAGTGGAACCCTAGTACCACTTGCCAAAGAAACCCCCAAATCCTAGGGTTTCGAATTGAGTCAGACATAGAGGTGAGAAAACAGGTCATTGAAAGAGGCTCAAAAGTCTTTTCCAAAGACTGATGAGAGACAAACACACACGTTAGAAAGAACACTGATTTAAGGTCATGAGAACACGTTTGAGAAAACTCGAAATTTAAACAAGTTCAGAAGAAAGAGATGATACGAGTTTTAAACAAAAGTAGATGAAATATGCTTAGCATGAACAGAAACAGAGTTCAGTAAAGTGAACAAAATCAAAGAACTCAACCATAAACACATATAGCAAACAATACGGATTAACATGCGAGTACAGGAATAACAAAAATAGAAGAATCTTGCATAATAGAAAGAGAAACAAAGAGCAACCTCATGCGTAGTAGAAAAGAAAACATACGAGCCTAACATAGATGATCACACATAAAGAAAGAACAGAAAGAATCAGAAAGATATTTGAAGGAACTTTTTCAGAAACCCTAAAATCGAAATTGAACGATTTTGAAAAGGAAATTTGGGGAAAACCTTTAAAATGTCAAGTAAAGCCCAGACATATCACAGATCTAAGAAAATAAGCAAGTACAGAACCTCAGACGGCTTAGAGTTGTAGAGAAAACCCTAGACCCTGAGTCGAAAAGACTCATATTGCTTGAATATGCCGGAATAATGGCCGGAGAAGCCATAGATCTACAGATCTGAGAAGGATCTGAAGAGGGCCATCGAAGTCGGGCTTCAAACCTTGAATAGCTTAGGTCTGATGGTGAGAAAAGATGAGTACAGACCGTCCATGGCCGGAGACACCGTGGATTCCGGTGGAAACATGGTGAGATAAGGTGGGAAAAGATTAGGATTTCGGAGAGGTTCGAGAGAGTTTGAGACGAAGAGGGTTCGAAGGCGGCGTCTTAGGTGAAATGAATTAGGTCAAGTGAGGTTTGGGAATTAAAAAAGGAAAGGGGAATTTATGGTCGTTGATCAAAATGATCGACGGCCTGGATCAAAGGGGAGCCGGGTGGGTTTCTAAATTGGGTCAGGGGTCGGGTAATTTAGGTTTAATTTGGGGCGGAATTGGGGTCAATTTAAGGTTAAAATTGAAAGGAAATGAGGCTGTAATCGAAATAGAAATGGGCTAAATGTTAAATAGCCAATTTTCCCCTTTTTATTTTATAAAAATAGTAATAATGATTTTAAAAGTAAATTAAATACACTGAGCCAACAAATACTATATAAATATTAATCTAAATATACTGGAAATAATTTTATAATTATAAAATACCATTAATCGTAAAATAGGCTATAATTGCAATTACATGCAATTTAGCTTTAAAAATGCCAAATAAATTTATAAAAATATACAAAAATCACCTTAATTATATTTTAGTGTAAATATGAGAATAGAAATAAATTATTCACCAAAATGATAATCTTGGGAATAATTATTGGATTTTGTACTACTAAAAATAGACAATAAATTGATTTTAAAATTTTTAAAAATTAGGAAAAAATACCAACACTCTTGGGCATGCTTATATATGCATGTACATGCTATTTTGCATATAAAAGTACATAGAGAAAAAATTGGGTATCAACAGATATGAATGATAACAAATAATGGAAACAATGAGTAAGTAAACCAAATATAAAGTAAAAGGGAAGGGAACTCGTATTGATCAAAGTAGATTCTCTTTCGTATCTCTTTCTGCTTGCCTTGCCAGAAATATAATTAGTAATTAGGGAGTAAAAGAATAATTTCTTAGATGGGATACAATGCAGGGAAAAGGGATTTAAATAGTAAAATTATTCGTAACTGCAACCCTAATAAATCGCCTGCCCGTTACACCCATTAATTGTGTTTTCTACATGTTACGCTAAGAATGTGTAATTGATCGCGGAATTACAACAAATACAATTTTACTCGAGATTGACCGATTCACCTCTTTTCTGTATTTATATGTCACAAGATACTCATGACCACAAATCCCACCAAAGTCATGCTGGCGCCTAATACTGCTTGCTAGGCAAGCCAACATTCAATATACAGAAATAAACGTCAATAACAATAAGAAAGTAGACTCAAAAGCGGAATAAGATAAATAACAATAGCAATATAGTGGTACAACTGAAATACCATCTCAGAACTTGATGTAAATGAGTATATGAGCTCTACAGGGTAGATAATACAATTGTCTGAATAATAAACAATATTATCTGAAGTACATAATAATAACAAAAGTAAAGGAAAGCAGTGCTACCTTGAAATCACCAATGGGGACCAGTGGAACTCCCGACAATCAGCTCAATCAGCAACAGCTGGATCTGTACATAAAGTGCAGACTCTTGTATGAGTACAACCGATTCTATATACTCATTAAGTAGCAAGCCTAACCTCGGATTGAAGATCACTACTACAAAAAAGGCCTTTGGCGGCAATTATTTAGCGGCAATAAGACAATGGTCGCTCATAAATTCTTTAAGCTTAAATATTAGCGGCATATAACAATTAGCCAGTAAAATATATCCTTTTACCGGCAATAAAAAATAATAGCCGCTAAAAATTACTAATTGAAATTAATCTTTTATTATTTTAACTTCCCCCCCCCC
>NC_031990.1:83555066-83675189 GCF_001879085.1 Nicotiana attenuata
CCCCCCCCGCACAAAAAAAGAAACATCTTTCCCTCAAATTTTTTGATACCTTTTATCCTTTCCTTCCCCAATTAGAAAACAGTTAGAAAAAACTAACTCGCTGAATCGACTGTCGCTGAATCGATTGTAACCTAACTCGCTGCTGCGTCAACGGCAGTGCGTCAACAGCAGTGCGATTTACGATGATTTACAGTGCGTCAACGGCAGTACCCATCTTCATCCCAGGTAAATTCTCTTCTTCCCCTGTTAACTTCTCTTCTTCCAATCGACTTACAGTAGATTTACAGTAAATCAATTCCTTGCAATCGATTTACAGTAGATTTTGGATTGATTCTAGTCGATTGATTTACAATAAATCAGTTCCTAACTCGCTGTTGCGTCAACAGCCTGCCGTAGTGCCCGTCCATCTTCTTTCCATGTAACATCCTTTCTTCCCCTGTTAACTTCTCTTTTTCCCCTGTTAAATCACTCGTTTGCAATCGATTTACAGTAGATTTTGGATTGATGCTTGTCGATTGATTTATAAATAGATTCTGTGTACATTAATCTGGTAAAAGTCATGTTATATGGCTGTTCTTATTTGGATGTAGAAAATCCTAATTTAGAAGTTTGTTTCGGCCGCTTATCTCTTATATCTAAATTTCTCCTTTATGTTGGGAGACTTGTCTGATCCTTTGGCTGCCGTTTTAAAATTGTAATTGAATGTAATGACTTGTGGAAACGACCTGAGGGTTTGAAACCCCGGTGTATCACACTGTGACGCTATATTGAGGCGAGACACGTACTCTATGACGAGTGCGGGGTCGATTGTGACTGGGGATTTTGACCTAGTCCGTTCTGATTGATGTTCGTACTGTGTTCTTGACTAGAAATTGTTTGGTAATCATCCTACTTGGATTTTATGAATATGTTTGGGGCTTTGTGCCTATCATTTGCATCCTTCAGGGATCCTTATCACTGCTTCCATGATGTTTAGCATATTTAATGATATCAGTCCGGAGTTAGAAACTGCCTCGAAATGTTTAGTAAATAAATAAAGGTTTAAACACTTAGCTCTATAATTCCTAATAACTGAAACTAAAAATGAACAATTTGACTGTGCCCGAGTGGCTTGCATGCATATATATATCTGGACTGAGTGTGGATCGGGCTGCACGCCGCAGCGAATACTACGATGATATTGCGCTTGGGCTGTAGGAGCCCCTCCAGAGTCTGAACCCCCACAGTGAGCGCGGGTACCCAAATGGATCGGGCTGCGCCGCAGCGGTCATGTGCATTGCATTGCATTCATGCATTTATACCTAATTGTCTTATTTGTCCTGATATTGTTGTTGTTTCATCGTTTTATGTGCTGAATCACTGATTATAGCTTTATATTGTAATATTTCGGAATTTCTTACTTTCAGCCATTATATATGTTTATTACTCACTGAGTTGGAAGTACTCACTTTACTCCCTGCACCATGTGTGCAGATTTAGGTGCTCCGGAGACTTAGTGGAGCTGTTTGCTGTCTTCTTGGATTTCGGTTTAGGAGTTGTTGAGGTAGCTGTCTGACGTCCGCAGGACCCGACTTCTCCCCTTTATTGCATTTGTCTTTCCCTATCCTAGACTTTCTTTATTACTATGAATATATTACTCTGTTACATTTAGAGGCTCTAGACTCGTGACTCCAGATCTATTGGGAAAATGTTTGGTATATTCGTTATTATTTTTCGTGCTATTTTATCTAGTTCTAGATTGGAAACTTGATATTTACTATTTTAATCGTATTATTTGTTAACGGATTGCGAATTTGGGTTGAGAGCATTTAATTGGTCGGGCTTGCCTAGCATTAGTGTTGGGCGCCATCACGACCGGGATTGGGGTCGTGACACACCTTCAAAACATAATCTGGACACAAATTTAGGTAGAAGTTAGGAATATCCAAGCAACCAAATGATGAGTTAATAGATAAAGTGAAGCCAAAGGGTAAAAGGAAAACAGAAGGTGGGCCCCCAGCAAATAAGCTTATTCAACTATATTTATTAGAAAAAAAGCATCATTTTTGAGTCTCAATTTTATTTCAAAACTAGTGATATAACCCGCGTTTCGCGCGGTAAACGACATATAGCTAATAATTATTTTTAAAACTTTTTATAATTAAAAATAAATCTTTACTCTCTGATCAATATTATCTCATCTAAGCTCCAACTGCAACTCTATCGGTTATTCTACTTATATTCAAGATTGATAATACCAAATGGGAAAAGAAAATATAGCTCAACAAAATCAACATCGATGAGTGAGAGATAATGCCTTCTTATGATAATGTACCAGCTATAAATAAATATTTGCAAATTTAAATAAAGGAAGGAGAATAAATGGGAAAGTACTCAACTTTGTTCTTGAAAAATATTAACTTTCATAATTTTATGTTTAGGAGTAATAAAACATAAATAGACGGATATTTAATATATTACCTTCCTAGGATAAACTTCTAACATTTTTAATAATAAAGCTAGATCTATTCTTTCCAATTCTGTCGTGTGAAAATAAATTACAACAGTGCCAACATTTCATCTTGGAATGGTCCAAAGTAGACCGCTAAAGTTAAAATACACAAAAATTTGCCAAATTCACGAAGGGAATAATACTTATATGTAATCTTTCTTAAAAGTGAATAATTTTGTCTTGGTGAAGACCATTCCAGAGACAAAGAAAAGACCTCAATTTCAAGAAATTATACTTCTTGAAGGTCGTTATGTTTTGCTGCTACTCTGCTCTTGAAAGACATTTTTTAATTTAATGAATTTCTCTTCAGTGGATCAATCAGCATCCTTCTCATAAAGAACTGGCATACACAACTGAACAACAAAAACAAATAAGAGAACCCAACAGGCCAAGAAAGTTATATCGGTCATTATTTTTACATCAAACAGTTACTATGATACTTTGAACGTAAATGTTATGAACATACTTTGAGGAAGACACAATTACAATAAGAAGCTATAGCTCATATATAGCTATTAGCTTCTTTACTTGTACATGAAAAAGTAGTGTTGCTCTCTATCTCTCAAGTCGTAAAACTTTGCAGGGTAGGGAAAAAAAGGAGCAATAATTTACATGTAAAACAAATCAACTTGATAGAGCCAAATAAATAATCAATAGCAGAACCTTATAAATCCTAATCTAGAGACAAGAATACTCGAAAGCAGTGGCAATATCCTTTCTTAATTTCTCAAAGGCCTTATCAAATCTCAAGAGGCAAAGCATTTTTTTAGCTCCTCTACCACAGTCCTCAACCTCAGTTCCACCTTTACAGATACATCATAAAACAAAAGAAAAAATCACAAAAGCAGCAAACCACTCATAGACAAAAACTTATTAATGAAATTTAGATATTCCATGGGCAACCATTGTTGGGATAAATGAAACTACTGACTCGTTCCATTTAGGCTTAGCCTTCAATGACATCACAATGTGATGCTTCGGAACAGAAGCTGAGAGCGATCCAATTATAGAGAAATACGCAATAGAGACATTGTAAAGGAACAGAAAAGTTAAAAAATGCCTCGTCTACTAACTAGAAAGAATAAAAACTAAATGGAATCATATGCAGCTCCCCTCCAACATTCTACATTGAAGAAATAGCAGAAACTAAATGGATATTTTGTCGTAGGATGCTAGCACCGATAATTGGATAGACTTTAAAAGAGGACAAATAAACACTTAATCTATTTGAGTCTAAAATTTTATATACAAACAACATATCAACTGTTAGAAAAGAAAGTATTTATCAAATTTTAGACTCAAATAAATTATTTTGCCCGCCAGCATGTACATAGACACAGAAAAAAATTATTTTCTCTATTTAAAAAACAATAAAGAGAACAAAAGGTGAATTTTAGATATAAAGTAGAAATTTTAAATAAGCTAAAAAGCTACCGGCAATGGATATTTGTATCCTTTCTGATCACCTGCCAGCGACAACGCAACAGAAGTGATGTCAAAACTTCTTTTGTATAAAGAGATAAAGATTTTAGAATTTTACAATTGCTCTTATATCTATGATCTTCTCGGCTTCAAGGTAGTCTTCTTTGTTAAGTTTGTAGAAGAGAAACTATTTCGAAAGATTTTAGAAATGACACTAAATATTAAAAAAGCGCATGCCTGTGCAGAATAAATCAAGTAAATAGCCGCAGTTATAGAAAAGTCATAATAAAATTTGGTACCTTTATTTGATGAGAGACTGCATAGTGGAGGAAAATCATTAAGAGACAGGAGAATAATGCAGAAGCAAATAGGAGGCAAAGCTGTTAGATAAGTAAACTCAATTTCTAATTTTTATCCCGACAAGCAACAGCTAAGCCTAATAATCTGTTTCTCAATAGTTAAGGCTTAGGAACATTGGTGGATCCAGGAATTAAAGGATACAAAGAACTTACACAGAGATGTGTCTTTTCAGAGAAAACAATAAACAGGGAGTATCAGAATCTTTTTAAAAGGTTTCTTCTATACTCCAAATTCCAAATGCAAATAAACTATAATTTTAGAGGTTTTTTCCTGATAACAGTCGACAATCATCTACATCTATTACTCACCTCAAGCCGGCCACAAGTCTAGCTCGCTATGCCCTTGCCTTTCGAATCAACCTCTTCGCATGCCGAATCTGATTAAAACCACAACGAATACATTACAATAGGCTAAAGAAACATAACCCAATCGAAAAGACTCGAAAAACACCAAAATTCACGAAGTTGGCAAAACCCGAGCCCCGGGCCCACTTCTCGAAAAATTACAAAATTTACATCACTGGATTCCTCGTCTCGCCAAGAGTCTACACATACCAATTTTACCAAAATCGGAGTTCAAATGCCCTTTCAAAATCTATTTTTACATCACAGCTTTCCAAGCCCTAACTTGACCCGTTTTGATGAATTTTCCACAATTTACATGTAATTTCTACCATAAACTCGAATAATTAGGCCAAGAGACTTACCTCCAATTGATTCTCAGTCAAAACCCTCGAAAATCCTCGCCCAAAGCTCTCCAAGTCGCTTAAAAATGGTGGAAACCACCTCTTGTTCGCGGATGAAATTTAATATTTTAAACCCTTCTGCCAACAGCGATTTTCGCTTATGCGGTCCCGCTTCCGCTTATGCGGGACCACTTCTGCGGCCAAAATTCCGCTTATGTGGTCTTCACATAAAAACCCAACGTCCGCTTTTGCGTCTCCTCATCCGCTTCTGTGAACCACTCAAGACCGCTTCTGCGGTTTATAGTCCGCTTCTGCGGACTCGCATTTGCGAAAAATGTTCCGCTTTTGCGGAAACACTCCACCAGGCTACGAACCGCTTCTGCGCTCCTTTACCCGCTTCTGCGGAACCGCTTCTGCGGTCCATTTCCGCAGAAGCAGAAATACCAGATGACAGAAAAAACTGAACCTGCAACACACCTCAAAACGCTCGTTTAACCACCCGAATTCACCCCGAGGCCCCCGGGACCTCAACCAAAAACACCAACACATCCTAATACCTTATCCAAACTTGTTCCAATCTTTAAAACACATTAAACAACGCTAAAACCATCAAATCACATCGAATTCAAGCCTAAGTTTCTTAAAAACTTCCGAATTACGCATTCGATCAAAAACCCGACCAAAACACCTCCGAATGACCTGAAATTTTGCACACATATCCAAAATCACCTAACGGAGCTACTGCAACCCTCGAAATTCCATTCCGACCCTCGGATCAAAATCTCACCTATCCACCGGAATTCGCCAAAATGCCAACTTTGCCAATTCAAGCCTAATTCTACTTCGGACCTCTGAAATCACTTCCGATCGCACTCCTAAGTCAAAAATCACCTCCCGAATCTAACCAAATCACCGGGATTCACATCGGAGCCTTCTAACTAATAAGTCAACGTTCGGTTGACTTTTCCAAACCAAACCTTCCTTAAAGAGACTAAGTGTCTCATTTCCTATCCAAACCAATTCAATTAAACTCTAACTCACCCGTTGCTGATAATAAAACATGAAAGAGAAATAAATAGGGAAAACGGGGCTGTAATACATGAGACGACGGGTTGGGTCGTCACAAGGTGAGTGAAGGAGCACCATTTGCAGGTCAGTATTCGTATTATATGATTAGCTAATATTGTTGGCTAATCTTGTTCCTCCTATCCATCTTGTTGGAATTTTTTATTGTCATGATGTCATCATTGAATAATTTTTATTTGCCAGAAACTATGCTTTTGTTGTTGTTGTTCATGAAATGATACCATCTCCTACAATTAGGTGGATATTATTATGGGAAGATCCTCCAGAATATCCGTTTAAAGCCCCAGGAATCAGGTAATCTAATTCAGATGAGTTTGAAAATCCCTGACTTGTTTCATTTTTGCAAGCTAGGTTGTCTCCATGCGTTTGAGGTTTGGTTCCTACTAATTTTTACATGGTGTATGTTTTCTTCTTCTGTAGTATGACCTCCAAATGGAAGATTCATGACACACAAAAAAATCTGCTTATCTATGAGTGATCGTAAGTGCTTATCTCCCCTATTAGCAGCAGTAGGTATAATTGCTACTTATGTAACCTGTTGATCCTTATCATGCCCTTGGCCATTAGAATAGTTCCCATCCCCTTTAACACCTGATCCTATACTAACAGCAACATCTAAGCTAGCTGTTTGCACAGCTGCTTCAAGAGTATCAGGTGCGACAGATCGTGCACCTATTTTTGCTGAAACAGTACCAGCTTTACTTGAATTATTAACCACCAGCCCAGGTATTTCCTCCTCCTTCTCACCAGTGACCTTGTCAACGTTATTAACCTTCACCACATGCGGCTCCAAAGCTGTGTTAATCCTAGCTAATGCTCGATCAACAGAAACTACAGTAGCCTCACGATTTGAATCAATATCACCTCCATGATCTTCTCTACTGGTTCCATCATGTTAAATAAATCTAGCAAAAGTTTCACATAATCTTCCTGACTATAATCCATGTAGCTTACAAATAATTTTCAAAGCTAGCCTTTTTGAGGAATAGAGGTAGACTTCTTCGAGATTTTTAGAATATAAATACTTTGTTTAGAGGTCTCCTCTTGAAATACAAGCTTAAGGCAATAATATGGAAAACTATAGCTAATTTATTTTCAAAGTTATTGCATCTATCTCAACAAAGAATAAAGAGTTTGGTAAGCTTGATAACTAAGCTTAGTTTTCCATGTTTACAGCTTTTAATCTGGTGAAATCCTACTATTACCAATAAGAGGTTTCATTGTTGTGAGTGTTGCTTTTGAGACCATTATTTTTTGTACAGACCTATTCTTTGTGTTACATTATGATACTTGAATCCTGAAGCTTATACAGTAGCCGAATAGGAAAGTGCTCAATTTCTTCTCATGGTAGCATATTTTCTTTGATGGTAGACAAGATAAAGAACATAGTGCTCAGAATTTTCTTTCCTCTAGAAGTACCTCTTCGTAATTCTTTCTGCTCTTGTTCGTCAAATCTTATTTCTTTGACAGCTATTCTTTGCATGTAGCCACCTATGAGGGATGTTTTGAATACCTGGCTTCCTTAATTTGATGAGAGACTGCATAGTGGAGGAAATCTGATAAATGACCCTATTGACAGTCGCTTTAAGTTTACTTTATTTTTCCTTCCCTGTCTGTTCTAATCAATTTAATTGAAATGTTCATATTTTAGCTTAGTTATTTTTGCTTATAGATGTTAGGTGAGGGAGCTAGCTGCTCTAACAGCAATGGAATCTTCAAGATGTTTTTTCACATTGTACTTTATCTTTTGACACAATTACTTTATAATTTCAGGTCATACCGTCTAATGTTGGATAATTTAGTGGGTGAAATATTTTAAAATGATGAAAAGTTGCGGAAATTATTTGAAGACCAACATTTGGATTAGTTATATAATGACATTAGCTATTTAGTCTAAACAATATATTTTTATGTTTTAAGTTACTGTGATATTAATGTATTTGATTAGTACTTCCTTTTGTTTGTTAAGATTAATGAGATACATTATGTTTGTTTTGAATTAATATTAATATATTTTGTTATTTGAGCCATATTATATACGAATGTAGTAACTATTATTAATTGTGGCTAAACTATTTATAATTGATGTAAAACAATTACCGTTAAAGATATTGACTTTTAGCGGCAATTTAGTTAAACATATTAGCCATTAGAATGGAAGCTAAAAGGGCAAACTAAGATATTTTCAGAAGGGATACTATGGCCATTTTAGTTGCCACAAAATAATTGCCATTAAAGATGCGAACTTTTAGTGGCAATTATGTTTATTTTAGCGGCTATAAAAAATAGATGCTAAAGAAGTATAATTAACCATTTGGATTGGATTTAGTAGCCATTATAATTGCCACAAACAATTGCCCTTAAAGATGCGAATTTTTAGCGGCAATTATTTTGAATGTAGCGGCTATAATAATGGACGCTAAAGAAGTATAATTAGCCGTTTTGGATTGGATTTAGTAGCCATTATAATTGCCGCAAATAAATTACCGTTAAAGATAATAATTTTTAGCGGCATGTTTACCAGCTTTTGTGAGAAAAGCCGCTAAAGGCTTTGCCGACCCCAGTTTCAGCGGCAAAAGACTAATGGCCGGTAAAAGATATAGCGGCTATTATTATTGCTGCTAAAGCCATTTTTTATTGCCGCTAAAAGTCTTATTTGTAGTAGTGACGATAGTGACGAGATTAGCGAAGTCCGCTACTCACTTTCAAGAGTCAACAAGAACAGCACACAAATATGTTAACAGCTTCAACTTATTCACGTTAACGGAAATAAGCATCCTTTCTAATCAAATATGTTAAAGCGTCAACAACAACAACAACAACAACAACAACAACAACAACAACAACAACAACAACAACAACAACAACAATAATAATAATAATAATAATAATAATAATAATAAAGGAAAACAGCTTCAACTTATTCACGTTAACAGGAAATAAGCATCCTTTCCAATCAAATATGTTAAAGCATCAACAACAACAACAACAACAACAACAACAACAATACCAACAACAGCAACACCAACAACAACAGCAACACCAATAACAACAACAACAACAACAACAACGGCAACAACAACAACAACAACAACAACAATAACAGCAACAACAACAACAACAACAACAACAACAACAACAACAACAATACCAATAACAACAATACCGATAACAACAACAACAACAACAAAGGAAAGCTTCAACTTATTCACGTTAACATGAAATAGGCATCCTTTCCAATCAAATATGTTAAAGCATCAATTTCAGGATATAAAGTTTCAATTAGCATGAAGAAGATATATTTCGATGCCCGCATAATAATTAACAATGCTAAATCAACGAACTGACAGTGAAATCATAAAATAAGCACACTCTCAACACTGCACGGGTTCCTAGAATAAAGCCCCTCACTCATCACATACCAAGTGCCAGCACTCATAGGTCCCAAAGCTCATGGGTTATCACCAGACTCTAGAGGGGCGGACCTAGACCAATCTCAAATCTGATAAAAAGTCAACTCAACCTAAGTGGCTCAGTGCATGTGTCACCTCAACATCAATACCACTCAGCCCAATAAGGGGCCTGACGTAAGCATCACCTCAATATCAATATCAATACGGCTCTAATGACCCAGCTGAGTCATTAATCCGTTCAAATCACAATATGACAATATCTCACATTGTCAGAAATCAATATACTGCATGAATTATACCAATGTGCCACAGATCCACTCATACCCGTAGTACTCAAGTAAGGAAACCAACAACATGTGAGATTACATGTAAGAAGTATACAAAAATGGTGAATTAACACGCAGATATAATATCATGACTGAAAGTATGACTAAAATCAAGGCAAACGGCTCAATATAGCAAAATAGCGCAAGCATATATCCAATGGATAAGCATATAGCCTAGACATAATTTCTAACATGATTAATATCTCAAATAGTCATACAAGTAGAGAAAATATGGTAACACGAAGGTATGATAGCAAAACAAGGCACATAATAGCCTAAGGTGTACCCAGATCATGATATTCATGGTGCACGCATATACACTCGTCACCATGTGCGTGTGTCACCACCAGCACATAGCAAGCATCATAATCTATGGGAAAATATACCCTAAAGCCAAGCCTAGACATGATACTTACCTCAAATCATAAGAATCGATACTTCAAAAAGTCCTTCCCATGTGAATCGACCTCCAAACAACTTGAATCTAGCCAAAAATAACTCAATAACATCAAATAATGATATGGGAATTGATTCCAAATAATAAATCATTAATCTTTATCATATAGCAAAAAGTCAACCAAAATTTCAATCGGGGCCCAATTCCCAAAACCTGACAAAAGTGAAAAATTCTGACTAACCATTCGAATACGATTCCAAATATACAAGTTTCATCCAAATTCAACTTCTAGTCGAGGTTCAAATCTCCATTCCACTCTCAAAAATCATAGTCAAAACCCCCCAAATTTCTCATTGAAACCCCAAAATCTATGTGTAATAATCCATGGGTAAACAAGAGTTAATGTTAAAATCAAACAGAAATCACTTACCCTCTTGCCTTGTGTGAAAATTCCCTTCAAAAATCACCCCTCTCTATGTCTAGGGTTCAAAATATGAAATAATTAGTCCAAGTGTCTAATTAGACAACTTATAATTTTGCTCATGATATCCTTCGCGAACACGGCCCAAGCCTCGCGTTCGCGAAGCACAATCCGCCCCTGGACCAAAAATGCTCTTCGCGAATACAGTCTGTCACTCATGAATGCGAGGCTCAAGATCCACAAGCCTATGCGAATGTGGTAGCCCTCCTGCGAACGCGAAGGCCAAACACCTAGCTAAACCCAGCCTGCGTTACGCGAAGGCAAAGACCAAGTTGCCTCACCCACCGTGAATGCGACCCTTGTGTCGCGAACGCAAATAAGAAAAACATCTGCCCCCAAACAAGCCTCTGTGATAGTGAAGTACACTAGACCCCAACAGTCTTCAGCTATCCAATCAAGCTCAAATGATCTGAAATCCATCCAAGTAAGGAAGAATTATATTTTTATTTTCGTAAAAGGTAAAATTAATATGATAAATATGTTGTCCTTCCTTCAAGTGATAGAAAAATCAAATATGGTAAGAAAATCAGGACAAACACCTAATAATTATCCCCTTTGGCCTGAATTTTCTGAAAAAATAAATTTCATCCACCTTCTTAACATAACCTTCAACATGCCGCATCTCCAAATCTCAACCATAAAGTTTGTCTCAACGCGTAGCACTCTAGTAATGATTATTATCAAATATATTGCGGCTAGAACTAAATCTGCCATGATCAACCTGTCTTCAACCTTGCTTTGATACCACTTGTTAGGACCGAAATAATTAGGTGTCATGAAGAAGCTAACAAACCAAACCTTAAAAGACGATAAATCGGAGAATAAAAGAGAAATATATCAAAAGAGACACAGACATTTAACGTGGTACGGTCGATTGACCTATGTCTGTAGGCAGAGATGAGCAATCCACTATAAAAGAGAATACAAAATATCGAAAGAACAACCTCAAAAAGAGGCACACACAAATTGGAAGCTAACACTTATCCTGAAATGCTCCCCTAAACAAGACTCTCAAATACCTAATAGCTACATTGTGGATGTACATAAAAGAGAAATATATCACAAGAGACTTATATTTAATGTGGTTCGGTCAAGTAACTTACTTCTGTAGGTGGAGATGAGTAATTCACTATATAAAAGAAAGTACAAGATATCGAGAGAACAACCTCACAAAGAGGCACAAAAATCACAGACTAACACTTATCCCGAAATTCTCCCCCTAAACAAGACTCTCAATTACCCTATAGCTACATTGTGGATGTACTAAATGATAAGGAAAGATCCTCAATTTATAGAAGTCCAAAACATTTCCTCCAAGAAAAAGAACTGGTCAAATATGAAAGAATTATATTTATTATTTTAGCAAAAGGTAAATGCAATTATGATAAATATATTATCCTTTCTTCCAAAATATAAAATTCAAATATAGTGAGAAAATCAGGACCAGCACCTACCAAAGTATCGCTAACTGCCCAAGAATCGACACAACGACAATCATTTTCTTTTTTGATACTTAACACAATAATTTGAATGCATGAAAACATAGCTATCATTGATAGGCATCGCCGTAATTGTCATCAAAACTAGATTCTCTAAACAATTGTGTAGTATATATAATATTAGATTAGAAAGATTCGATGAATATGCTCAATTTTTTAAATCAACGAAAATGGTCGTGATCATTGTTGCCCCAGCAATTACTCTCATAATGCCGTAGACACTAGACACCACGAATAGAAATGTGTGCTTCAAAGTTGACATTTTGGCTCTTCCCGAATTCCCAGTGTCAACTTTATTGGTGCTCCACTTGTGTTAGTTGTGAATCAACATCCACCATTTTCATCCACAAATTTCTTCTCGGATATCCCTTCCCCTAATTACTTGAGCTAAGTCGTCATGGTATGTTAAGAGCGTAAATATTTTTATTGTCGTACCAAGTTAAATTGTGGGGGAAGTGCTCGGTTAGTAACTAATAACACATGTATTTACTTTTAAGCTACTGTTTAAAATGTCTCTAGTCTTTAGCCACTGCTTTAATAAACTTTAATTGCCTGGGCGAAAATACCCTTCTGCTCATGTCCTTAACTTTTGAACTTAACTTCAGGACTTCAGGACTATATGTCCTTAACTTTTGAACTTGTAACTCTAAGTTCAGGACTTTAGGACTACATGTCCTTAACTCTTGAACTTAACTTCAGGACTTCAGGACTACATGTCCTTAACTTTTGAACTTAACTTCAGGACTTCACGACTACATGTCCTTAACTTTTGAACTTGTAACTGTAAGTTCACGACCAAGTGTCCTTAACTTTTGAGCTTGTTAGTCTAAGTTCAGGACCTATTATCCTTAACTTTTGGGCTTCTTAGCCTAAGTTCATGACCTATTGTCCTTAACTTTTGAGCTTGTTAGTCTAAGTTCAGGACTTCAGGACCTATTGTCCTTAACTTTTGAACTTGTAACTGTAAGTTCAGGACCTATTGTCCTTAACTTTTGAGCTTGTTAGTCTAAGTTCAGGACCAAGTGTCCTTAACTTTTGAACTTGTAACTGTAAGTTCAGGACCTATTGTCCTTAACTTTTGGCTTCTTAGCCTAAGTTCAGGACCTATTGTCCTTAACTTTTGAGCTTGTTAGTCTAAGTTCAGGACTTCAGGACCTATTGTCCGTAACTTTTGAACTTGTAACTGTAAGTTCAGGACCTATTGTCCTTAACTTTTGAGCTTGTTAGTCTAAGTTCAGGACCAAGTGTCCTTAACTTTTGAACTTGTAACTGTAAGTTCAGGACCAACTGTCCTCAACTTTTGAGTTTGTTAGTCTAAGTTCAGGACCAACTGTCCTTAACTTTTGAACTTGAAACTCTAAGTTCAGCACCAAGTGTCCTTAACTTTTGAACTCGTAATAGGTCCATAGTTGAACAGATAGAGTAGGCACCGAAAGATCCTTATGTTCATGACTAATCTGGTCATTTGTGTTCCTTATTGCTCATGTGTAACCCTTTGCATCAGGCAGGTCCATTGCGGCTTGTGAGGTGCTATACAATGCTGGTTACAACAACATTTTCTGGGTTCAAGGTGGTTTAGAAGCTGCTGAAGAAGAGGATTCAAATTAATCTTACTTATGTCTTTTTTTGCTTTAATATATATTCATCTTTCCAGAATACAAGTTCATATATTTAAATACAATTTGGATCAGGATCTTGAAAGAGAAGGTCCTCAACCATTTAAGTTCGCAGGAATTGGGGGACTTTCAGAATTCCTCGGGTAATTATTTCATGCTTGTGCCTAACACATGAAAGAGATAGAAGAAAGGGTAACACAGTCTTTTCATATTAATTTTAATAGATTAGTGGCTATTATTGCTAAGCATTAAAAATACTGGATAAAAAATAAATATCACTTTAAAAAGTGGCTACTCCACACAATTTTTACTCATTGGGTTGAGGTAGAGAATCCGAAATTGAAGTGCCAATTAGATTATTATGGCAAAGCTCTTGAGAAGTTATGTTCGCTCTCCTTGGCAGTATAANCCACCCCCAATCCCACAACCCCCATTCTTTCGTTAGAAGCGGGGCAGAGTGTGGGAGCCTGTTAATGATGCTTCTGATCATGTACCAGAACCATTCTTTTCATTAGAGCTAAACAACGAAAGAGTCCATCGCGCTCATTAAGACTTTCAATTTTCGTGAGTAGGGGAAAACTATTAGCTTTCTAACATTTCATAAATTGTCACGATCCGAATTTTCATCAACGGGATCGTGATAGCGCTTAACATCACACTCGCTAGGCAAGCCAATGTTAGAGTTTTACTGACCATTTTCCTTTACATTTCATTGATTAAAATTTAACAAGCTACAACAGGTAGAATTAAATGCGGAAGTAAGTAAATAACCTTTTTATCCTTATATTATTACCAACAACATTGCCATTACTACCCACAATACGGTTTCACAATCCACGAACATACTATATTTTCAACAAATATCGGTCTGAATGAAATTACATCTGCTTTGGAAATAAATAAAACAGTACTATAGAGAAGTAGAAGGGCACACTAGGGTCTGCGGACGCCAACAGGACTACCTTGGGTCTCCTAACTGTGAAATATAAAGCCAATCTCTCAATCAGCCACTACCAGCTCCAAAATCTGCACAGAAAGTGCAGAGTGCAGTATCAGTACAACCGACCCCATGTACTGGTATGTGCCGAGCCTAACCTCGACGAGGTAGTGACGAGGCTACGGCGGGGCAATTACAATAAAACCTGCATACAGTACATAATAAAGCAGAAACAAGAACGGAACAAAATAAAATAGTAACTTGCAAGGAAGGAATATAGAACTCCAGTATTTCATCATTACCCAGCTATAACCATGTCACGACCCGGATTTCCCACCATCGGGAGTCGTGATGGCGCCTACTGTTGGAGCTAGGCAAGCCAAACATTTAAATATCTTCGGATAACAACACAACAATAATAAAATAACGAGTCTTTAAATAAATGCGGAAGTCTTTTAAAACATAATAACTGAAAACCCAAAATGCGGAAGTTTAATATTTCTCTACCCAAGACTGGAGTCGCTATCTCACGAACTACTAAAGAGTGCTACAAACAAGTCTGAATAGAAAAATACATAATGTCTGTCTCGGTAAAATGAAAACAAACAGAGAATATGGAAAGGGACTTCGGCCTGCGAACGCCAGCTAGGCTACCTCGGAAGTCCCTCGACTGAAGAAGGCTCCCGATCAACTACTGCTGTGGTCCAAGAGCTGCTCCGGTACCGTAATCTGTACAAAAAGCACAGAAGTGTAGCATCAGCACAACCGACCCCATGTGCTGGTAAGTGCCTGGCCTAACCCCGGCGAAGTAGTGACGAGGCTAGACAGGACTACCAAGTCAACCTGTGCAGTTCAATATATATATATATGCAATAAAGGAAAGAATACCGAAATTAAACAGTTAACTAGGGAGGGAAGCATGCTATGGGGGAGTACAAACCGGATATAAAGTCATCAACTTAAGTACGAAACAGGGCAATAACAATAATTAACAAAAACAGGAGAATCAACAGTTGCACGGCATCAACCTTCGTGCTTTTACTCTCATTCTCACCAAAAACAATCAAATAGAATGCACGGCATCACCCTTCGTGCTTTTCCTCACATAACTCTCATTTCATGGCACGGAATGATCCTTCGTGCAATTATAGTCAAATCAGAGCACGGAATGTCCCTTCGTGCATAAATAATCAAAACATGGCACGGAATGACCCTTCGTGCAAATATAATCAAAACATGGCACGGAATGACCCTTCGTGCAAATATACTCAACATAGCACGGAATGACCCTTCGTGCAAATATATTCAAAACATGGCACGGAATGACCCTTCGTGCATTATCACTCTTCCTCACCCAAACAGCAATCACGACCAAACGGGCGAGGGAATAAGCAAATAATAAGAAATGTCCCGGCAAGGGAAAACACAATTAAACAGCTAAATCCCGGTAAGGGAGTAACAACAACAACTTTCACATCCCGGCAAGGGAGATAATCAATATACTAACACCATCCCGGCAAGGGATTGATCATATCTCTTTCCATTTCTTTCATTTCTTACTCAATAGTATTTTTATTGTTCGAGCCAACGCTCCAAAGAATTTACAATTCATAACCTATCCTCAAACTCTTCACATTATGTAGAATTCATCAATTAGCATAGAAGAGTCTCAAAATATCAGAAAATACGTGAAAACAAGGATCCACGGTCATGCTAGACACCGGTGTATAGATACTCGTCACCATGCCTATACACCGTACTCGATCATTTAGCATTTAGCAATTAATAACACTCTAATCCTATTCCCTCAAGCCAAAGTTAGATCAAACACTTACCTCGGTCCAAAGAATAGCAATTAATCCTCAAATACCGCCTTTCCTCTACAATCCGACTACGAAATAATGATATCTAGGCATAATTAATTCAATAATATCAATAAAGACTCAATGGCAACATCCCATAGCCTAGATATGAATTTCATAACATTCTTCCAAAAATACCAAATTTAGACACCGGGCCCACATGGTCCAAACACGAGGCTCGGACCAAAACCTAGTCACCCATAACCCCATGAGTTCAAATATATAATTTGTTTTAAGATTCGACCCCAAATTGAGGTTGAATCACCCAAAATTCCCAAAACCCTAACTCTACCCAAAACCCTTAATTTCTACTTTGATTTCATGATTTAGGCTTAGAAACTTGCTAATTAATGAAGGAAAAGTGAAGGAAATGAGTGGGGAATTAGTTACCCAAGTGGTCTTGAAGAGTGGGGGCTTTAATGGCTTCCTAAAGTTTGGGGGAGAAGAGAGCTCGTGAGAAAAGTGAAGAAATCCCGTGTGTTCTGATTCTGAAAATTAAAAATATAACTGGGCGGTTTTACCCTACGCGATCGCGACTAAGAGGACGTGTTCGCGGTGAAGAGAAACTGGGGGCATCACGTTCGCGATGGGTGTGATGCGAACGCGAAGAGGAAGCTGGTGGGGGCCCTGGGATTGCCTTACGCGAACGTGTAAAAAGGGGACGCGAACACGGTTGAGGAAGGGCTGAAGGTACGCGAACGCAGGGGCCTTTCCGCGAACGCGAAGAAGGGAGAGTCCAAAGCTATGCGAACGCGGGGTCGAGTCCGCGATCGCGAAGAAGGCAACAGCTGGGCAAAAATTGCAAAGAAATCTGCTACAATTCCTAAGTGTAAAACATCCCGGGACACCTCCGAAACACTCCCGAGCCCTCGGGGCTCCCAACCAATCCACACACTAACTCAACAACATCCTACGAACTTACTCGAGCGATCAAATCGCCAAAACAACATCAAGATCAATGAATCAAGCCTCAAAATCATCATTTTCATTTCTAACTTCATAAATTTCCAACTTTAGATAATTAGGTCCGAAATACGTCAAATGACGTCCGATTCCGACCAAACTTCACAGAGAGCGCTTAACACATATTTAAGACCTGTACCGGGAGTCGGAACCAAAATACGAGGCCGATACCATAGTCTTTTAATCAATTTTCATTTCCATTTTCCTTAATAATTTCAGAAAAACAATTAAACAGAAAAATTCTTTTCTCGGGCTCTAGACCTTGGAATTCGACTCCGGGCATATGCCCGAGTCCCATATTTTTTTACGGACCCTCCGGGACCGTCAAATCACGGGTCCGGGTCCGCTTACCCAAAATATTGACCGAAGTCAACTTTAATCATTTTAAAGCCACATTTTGAAAATTTTCACAGAATTTAACATATAATCTTTCCGGCTACGCGCCCGGACTGCGCACGCAAATCGAGGCAACTAAAGGTGAGGTTTTCAAGGCCTCGGAAGCACAGAAAAAGAGAGAAATCCGGTGATGATCCTTTGGGTCGTCACAAACCAATCCTTAAGTGAAAAAGCAAAACTACAAAATAACTTGCATAGTAGAAGAGAGATACATAAACACATAAACTGATGCGATGCGCATCCCGATCTCACCCTATAATCAATATCAATATATTCACCCTTATTACTCTAGATCAATTCACCCGTATTCCTCCTGTTGCGGTGTGCAATACGATCCCACCGTACAGTAGTAATTCACCCTTATATCTCCTCTATATACAACGCTTATTACTCCTGTTACGGTGCGCAACCCGATCCCACCATATAATAGCATGTCACCTTTATTGCTCCTCAATACATCACCCTTATTCCTACTGTTGCGGCGTGCAACCCGATCCCACCATATCAGTACCAATCACACAATAAGAGCAGGAATTTCACAATTTAGCTCAAATCTCTCCTCAATATTTATACCTCAAATTAAAGCAAACGGAAAGTTGTACAATTATGAAACTTCACTCAAATTATACTACTCAGCGGAACCAATCCAAACAATACCATGAAACACCGATAACCGACTTGAGTCAATAATATGAGACAATGAAACAATCGAATAGCTAATACCTTCGACAATGAAAACAATGTCTAACAACTAGCAATTTAAGCATGGAAATACCAGTGAGACATGTAGCAGTAAGGCAGGAAACAACATATTATGAACGGGAAGAAAACAGGCAAAATAGATAAATTGGCGACGCATAGATACTCGTCACCTCACCTATATGCCACATACATAGATTTTCACATAGCAATTAAGTCACGGATCCCTAATCTCTCGAGTCAAAGTTAGACACAATACTTACCTCGATCCACAGGCCACTCACTGCTCAATTACGGCTTTTCCTCTAGTGTCCACCTCCGAACCACTCGTACTAGTCATAATTAACTTAATAACATCAATTATCGCTAAAGAAATCAATTTCAATACATAATTATAAGTTTCCCAATATTTTCCCCAAAAAGTCAAAAATCGACCCCGGGCTCGCTTGGTCTGAACCTGAAATTCGGACCAAAACCCGATTACTCATTCACCCCTGAGCCCGGATATACAATTGGTTTTGGAATCCGACCTCAATTTTAGGTCTAAGACCTAGATTCTAGGTTGAAATCTTGTAAAATGAAGTGAAGGATTGAAAGAACTGGTTAGGAATCACTTATCTTTGATTTGGGAAAGAAATGGTCTTTGAAAAATCGCCTAGAGGGTTTCTTGTGTTTGGAAGTTTTGAAAAATGAGAAAAATCCCGTCTGTCAAGACTTATCAGCTGCAGATGTCGCATTTACGACCTGAGCTTCGCAAATGCAAACTCCTCGCATTCCTGCAGCCTTCGCAAATGCGAACAGCTTATCGCAAATGTGAACTTGGACTTCCGCAAATGCGAAACTACTCGGTCCCCTCCCATGCTTGCAAATGCGAACTTTCTTTGCAAATGCGAGGCTCGCATTTGCGAGCCAGACCTTGCAAATGCAAGATCTGCAGACCTGAAGCAGACCAGCTATGTTTTCAAAGTTTATTTCACTCCGTAGCCTATCCGAAACTCACCCGAGCCCTCGGGGCTCCAAAGCAAACATGCACACAAGTCTTAAAACATCATACGAATTTGCTCGTACAATCAAATCCCAAAATAACATCTAGAACAACGGATTAAGCACCAAAACACATGAAATTCCTAAGAACACTTTGAAATTCCTATTTTCACAACTGGACGTTCGAATCACGTCAAATCAGTTTCGTTTCACAACAAATTTCACAGATAAGGTATAAATATTATTTTGGACCTGTACCGGGCATCGGAACAAAAATACGGACCCGATACCAACAAGAACAAACATTAACCAAACTCTTAAAACCATTAGATATTCAGACTTATAATTTTTAACAAAAATTTATTACTCGGGCTAGGGACCTCCGAATCCGATTTCGGGCATACGCCCAGGTCCCATATTCCAATACGGACCCGCCGGGATTGTCAAAATACGAGTCTGGTTCCGTTTATTCAAAACGTTGTCCGAAGTCAACTAAATCAACTTTTAAAGTCAAAAATTATTATTTTCTCAACTTTCCACATAAAATCTTTCCAGAATCACGCCCGGACTGCGCACGCAAAGCGAGGATGGATAAAATGAGGTTTTGAAGGCCTCGGAACACGGAATCGAGTTCTAAAACATAAGATGGCCTTTTGGGTCATCACATAAATAAATAATATTTCAGTTTTTACAAATACTGAAGTTCAGTAATTGCAAGTAAGTATTAATTTGGCTATCAGTACTTAAATATAAAACATTTAACTTGAATATATGAAATGCCAATTAAATAGTAAAAACTTATTGAATGAGTATTTTGGTAAAATAATAGTTTTGCTCTATGTCTCTAGCATGACCACTTGATGAAATCTGGAGGGAAGTGGGGTAAACGGCCGATACTACTGGAAGGATTCCTCTTTGGATAATAGGTACTGTAGCTGGTATTCTTGTAATCGGTTTAATAGGTATTTTCTTTTATGGTTCATATTCCGGATTGGGTTCATCCCTGTAGTAATCGAATGAATTGAGTTGTCAACATGAAAGCGTAAGAATTCAACGGGATTCCCTTCTTTGTTTGTTTGATTTGAAGGGGAAGGGCCCGTTGAGTTCTTAAGTGCCATTTATAATTTTGTCCCACAGAATTCTCTTAGGACCCTTTTTAAAAAAAAAAGAATTAATTAACTCAAAATTTTTTAAAGAAGAATAAATGGATTTATATAAAAAGGATGCTATAAATATTCCGAAATAAGCTATACTGACTGAAAGAACTGCATCCTTTAAAAATTCATTCCAATCCATCGAATTATTCGACTTTTGATGCAAAAGATTTATAGATGGAGCTAACCATTTCGATAATATATCCAAACCCCCTCCCTCTTGGTTGAAAGGAATTCCTAGAGATCCAACAAACAAAGTAAAGAGTCCTAATACAAATATTGGGAATAGCATAGTATTGTCCGATTCATAAGGATAGGAATAAACCGCTTTATGCTCAAAATGAGCAATAGTCATAAAAGGTCGTGTCATCTTTCTTCCATTTTTATCAATTGGATATTTAGTTTTTGCAAAAAAATAAGTACTTTTATTATTATTCATAGTTAATAAACAAGAGTTTTTCTTAACTCCGTTTTTACCCCATAGAGATATTGAATAGAAGGGGGTTTTTTGTTTCCCACCATAATTTTGAAAATGAACGTTTAAATGCCCTTCAAAAGTAAGTAAATAGATTCGAAACATATAAAATGCGGTTAATCCCGCCGTGGCCCAAGCTATTATTGCGAAAATTGGAGAATACAACCAACTATCATTAAGAATTTCATCTTTGGACCAAAAACAAGCAAGAGGTGGAATACCACAAAGAGAAAGTGTACCTAATAAAAATGTGATTTTGGTAATTGGTACATGTTTTCTTAAACCTCCCATAAGACCCATATTCTGGCTTTTAGCTGGAGAATATCCAACAATAGTTTCCATTGAATGAATAATGGATCCGGATCCTAAAAATAATAATGCTTTGGAATAAGCATGAGTAATCAAATGAAATAAAGCGCTTCGATAAGACCTCATACCAAGAGCTAACATCATATAACCCAATTGAGACATTGTGGAATAGGCTAAACTTCTATTAATGTCTTTTTGAGAAAGAGCTAAAGTAGCTCCTAATAATACTGTTATTATTCCTATAACCGAGATCAAATACATTATGGAAGGTATAATTCTGAAAAGAGAAAGAAGCCGAGCTACAAGAAAAATTCCCGCCGCTACCATAGTATCAGCATGTATAAGAGCCGAAATGGGAGTAGGCCCCTCCCTGGCATCAGGTAACCATACATGAAGGGGGAATTGGGCGGATTTAGCAACTGCACCGGCAAATAAGAGAACAGCACATAAAGTAACAAATAAAAAATCGACTTCATTATTATAAATCAAGTTATTGAATATTTCGAATAAATCCCTAAATTCGAAACTCTCTGTTATCCAATAAAAACCTAAAATTCCTAATAATAAACCAAAATCCCGTACACGATTAGTTACAAACGCTTTTTGACAAGCATTTGCCGCAACAGGTCATGTAAACCAAAATCCTATTAATAGATAGGAACACAGCCCAACCAATTCCCCAAAAAATATAAATTTGTATCAAATTCGAACTAAGGCATCTTTTGTGCATACGGCTCTACAAGAAAATTGATCTCCCCTCCTTTCCATTAAGAAAGAGAAAAATCGAATCTATCAGACTCAGATGGGTAAATGATCAAATTGCCATCCTTCCTTTCGAAGGAGTTAAAAAATACTATGATGGCTCCGTTGCTTTATATGTTTATTTTTTCTTCTTTTTTTTTGTCTGTGATTCAAGCCCCTCTAGCATTCGAATATTTTCTTGAAGCCTAAATATGCAATGCAAGGATATTTATAATTTTTTAGAAAAACCCCCAGACCAGATGTTTAGAATCAAACAAGTATCAACAGTCAGCTTTCTCTACTTCTGCTGGGGAATCATTCGGCGGGTTACATCAACAGAAAAGAAGAAAAGACCAGCCTGTTATCCCTGGAGTAACTTTTATCCATTGAGCGACGACCCTTCCACTCAGCACCGTCGGATTACTAAGGCCGACTTTCGTCCCTGCTCGACGTGTGGGTCTTGCAGTCAAGCTCCCTTCTGCCTTTGCACTCGAGGGCCAATAATCTTTAACTTTCTTTTAAGAGAAATTCATATCAAACATAATTATGCACATTTTCCTTTCTTCAATGTCAAAGTCAAATATTTTTTTTTTCAACTTCAATCAAATCCCATTCTATGGCAATTTTTCTTTTTCTTTTTTTTTTCTTTTTCTTTTTTTCTTTTTTTTTTTTTTTTTTTTTTTGCTTTTTGTAGTCAAAGTTAACCAATTTCATCCTGGAAAAGAATGTGTTCTAATACAGTTTGTGGACTACGTACATCGTTGGAACTACAAAAGAGAGTTATTAGAAGAAAACGAAAGACAAGAAAACTTGAAATGCTGCCTCATTTAAGGATGATAACACCAACTTTTCACTGATTTGCATCCATGCATCATGGATTTTCACGACAGCTTGAAAATATGAAGAATCACGTGCAAGCTCTTTTCACATATATAATTCCATAATGGGTTTATATCTGATCTAAAAGAATAACTTTCACGTTACCATGTCACTCATATGCACAATAACGAACATATATATAAGTTCATTGGGTATTTGACTGAGTTGTCGCATATTCCAACAAATTAAGCTCGTTCTAGGTTTTAACGTATTTTCTTTAATTAATATTTTCCAACATCTTGATATCTTTCTTTACGTATTATAAACTATTCAACGACTCGCATTTATTCGTATTTCTTGGGGACAAAAGCAAAGCGAAGCAAAAGTACAAACAAGTACGTGAAAATAATAAAATGGAACAAAATACGAAAAAGCATCTTTTAAAAGGAGAAATTAAAAGATACTACCACGTTACTCACATTAGCGTACACCTCTGCATGGAGAGAAAAGAATTGTCTAAGAGATCAAGATCCCAACTATTAATTTGGTTTACTAATTTAAGTAAATAGTAGGTTTTCTTATTTAACTAAGAATGTTTTTAAAACAACTTCGTTGTGTATTTATTGCATAATAATAATCTGTTTTGATGCAACTCCATTTTAAAGTGTTGCTTGCAAGATTCAAAGCTAACAAAAAAACGCGAAGAGTGAAAAGTTGTTGGAAACCACTAGCACGTATAATTAGTCCATAAACCCCTCAGTTCTCTTTAACTTCATATATACATAATACATATGGTGACTTATAACTGAGTTTCCTTCATCTTCAAACCATGTTCTCATGTCGAGAGAGAACGAAAGGGTTCCTAAGGAGTGACAAAAGAGAAGGTCAGAAGGTAGATCGAAAAAGAAGGAGGTCTCCAACAACCAACTCACCTGATTTTTGTTGGTTAGAGGTGAAAGTCATGGCTTCAGTGTCACTTAAACATTTACTTCAAACAAAAGGAACCCTTGTTGACAAAACATGAAGAGGTTTAAATACGTAGTCCATCTGTTTTAATTTATATGACACATTTTACTTATCTTAAGTCAAATTGTTATATTTTAAAATATAATTTTTAGCTATATTGACATGATAAAAAGTACAGCTTATAGTACTTTTCGAATTGTTTGTGAATATCTAAATTTTAATTTTGAAATATTGAGTTGAATTAATTCAATTAACTCTCGATAAGTAAATGTGTCATCTAAATTGAAATAGAGGGAGTACCTTTTAAACCTAAACTATAGCGGAATACTAACAATTTAATGGTACCGATAAAAGTCTTTCACGTACAATAACTGTGAGTTTGATTCTAACTATTTCCTTTCTCCTATGATCCCTACGTAATAGAAATTCTCTTTAACCATTTTTATACGAATTTAAACTACCACTTCCTATAAAATCCAATTAAGTCAAACAAACCTGTAACTCTATTGGATTGTGATGTACTCAATCTATTGTGAATAATGATGATCTATTTTGTTTAAATATTTTCCTTTAATAAGAAAAAATGATAGGGGTCTCATAAATACCCTTATTGCACCTCGAAAGTTACTAGCTTTATATTGGGATCGGAATAATATAGTGCATATGAAAGCTAACAATGCAAAGTTGATGAACAATAAATCAGACAAGTAAAAAATATACTAAAGAATATGACATTATAATGGGGTTTGGTCAATTGACCTACATATAAAAACTAGTATAAAAATATATGAATTATTGAGAGAAAAAGCTCTCCTAATCAAGATTCTTTAATGACTACATTATAGATGTTATTGTTGTTATTCTTGTTGCGCATAGAAAATGTTGATTTATAGAAGTACAAAACTTTTCCAACAAAGGATAAGACATATGAAAGAGATTTATTCTTTTTAGGAGTCTTTTTTCCTTTTTTCCAGAAAGAGAGTCCTAATAGATTAAAAATTCAGGGCAAAATCCTAACAAATTTCCCCTTGGCCTGAATTTTCTTGACGAAATTTGATTCACCTTCTTTGCATAATCTCCATCACTGATGCTTGTCATTATTAAAATCGGGTATGAGTTGAAATTGGAGCTATGTGCATTAAAAGTGAGCACGGGTTAAAAAAAGTCTTGGTTTTAAAGATCCAGCAACAGGAATGTCAAAAATATATGGTTGAAAGTCTCCATATGTAGTATTTCAGACTGTTTTTTTTTTTTGAATGAAAATCTTCATTATCGTCAAATTGATTGTTGACCTATCTTCAGCTTAGCTGAACTGTTTGCTCTGATACCACTTGTTGGGATCATCTAGCCTACGTTGATGATGTAATGATTTTTACACCTGGATCCAAGATCTCTCTTGAACTGGTCATGCAACAACTCAGAAAATACAAGAGATGCTCAGGACAGTCTATCAACAGCACCAAAAGTTATTTTCTTGTTAACCCCAAAGCTGAAGTAGAACATATCTCAGAGATCAAAATTATTACTGGTCTTAGGCACATTGAATTTCCTACTACTTATTTGAGATGTCCACTTTATGTGGGTTGTAAAAGGATATGTCACTTTAGTGATTCAGTGGCGAGGATTGTAAGGAAGACCAATGAGTGGCAAGGCAAGCTTCTTTCTATCGGAGGGAGAGCAATCCTAATTAAACATGTACTTCAATCTCAACCTTTGCATCTTCTAGCTGCTATGGTACCACCGAAAACCATCTTCAAACAAATTGAAAAATATCTGGCCAGGTTTTACTGGGGTACCACTGATGGGAAACAAAATTATCATTGGAGTTCATGGGCTAATATGTGTTTTTCTAAAGAAGAAGGAGGCATCGGATTGAGAAGATTGACGGATGTTGGCCTTTATTTCTCTATGAAAAGATGATGGAGATTTAGAACCGCTAACTCTCAATGGGCAAAATTCTTGAGATCTAAATATTGTAGCAGAATACATCCGGTCAAGAAGAAAAAGAATCAAAAGATCTCACATGGTTGGAAGAATATGTTAGATATCAGAGAACAAACAGAGCAACATATTCTCTTGAAATGCAATGAAGGTAATATTAGCCTTTGGTGGGATAATTGGCTAGGCATAGGTGCTCTAGCTAATATTGTCCAATTAGATGCGCCACGTGACAAGAGAATGATCAAGCAGGTCAGAATAGGCTCATCTTTACATTTTGACGAATTTCAGCAACTCCCGAAATACATTATGAAGCTCATCAATTCAACCAATTTGGGAGATCCTATTCTCACTGATATAGCTGTGTGGACTCCTTCAACCACCGGATCCTTTACCACTTCTTCAGCTTGGAAGATTGTTAGACAATCACGAGAAACAACTCCAGAACTTCAAGGACTTTGGCGCAAATACCTCCCTTTCAAGATGTCATTTTTGGTACGGAGATTGATTAAGAGGAAATTGCTTTTTTTATGATATAATTATCAGATTTGGACAGCATGTAGTTTCCAAATTGTTGTAAGACACCACAAGTTGAGACTATACACCATACCTTTGTTACTAGAGAGCTAGCTAAGAAACTTGGAGGCAATATGGGGCTCCCCTAGGGATCATTTGGGATGATAAACCTATTTTAACTATATTCATTAACTGGTGGAGCCTCAAACCTAAGAACAAGGTACTTCAGGTCATTAACAAGATCACCCATATTATTATATGTTGGGAATTATGGAAGGCTAGATGTGCTTATAGATATGGGGATATTAAAATATCCTCTGCTAGAATATATTTTCAAATTATCTCTCATTTGAGATGGGTGATTTCTAAGCATAATGTTCAGATAGAAGGGGTTGTACCTTGGTATGGGATTTGTGATAGGCTTATATCCTTAACTGCTAAGATTGTGTGTTTTCCGGTGAAATGGAACAAACCAACCTTTAGATGGACCAAACTCAATACAGATGGAAGCAAACAAGGCAATAACTCAATTGGGGCTGGAGGAATCCTAAGGAACTATATAGGTGATTTGATCATGGCATTCTCACAGAGTTTAGGCACTGGTACTAGTAACTTGGCAGAAGCTAAGGCAGCTCTACTTGGGTTAAAATGGTGTCACTCTAATGGCTATGATAGGGTTATTTTGGAGTGTGATTCTAAATTGGTAGTTGATATGCTGAACAATATTTATGCTCCTCCATGGAACATTGAGGATATCATCAGGAGGCTCATCAATACATTCATTAACATAATATCATCATTAGACATTGTTATAGGGGAAGCGAATAATGTGGCAAATGTTTTAGCTAAATGGAGCCATGATATTCATGAAGCTGTAATCTTCAATCAAATAAATCTTCCGAAGCAAGCTATTGGCCACTACAGACTCGATAGGATGCAGGTTCCTAATTTAAGGCACAAAGTTGTTAAAAAAAAAATTGTACAGGATTCTTAGTACCTAGTACCCTTCTTTTGTAATTTTCTTTTTTTTTTTTTTTTTTTTTTTTTTTTGCATTTTAAAAGCTTAGTCTTGGGTAGTAACTCCTTTGATAGTCAGCACATACTGCTGATCTATGGTTCTCCATCGGTTCTGTTTTATGTACTGGTAAGGTTGTATTTCTAGGTGGTACTTATTAATGGGAGGTTTGGTTTTATGTCCCCTCCTTTTGTACTTTTTTTATATTATAAACAAGGTAGGGGTCAATGCCAAACCCCATCACCACCGGAGGTGAAAGCATGGGCTGATAGATTAATTACGTATAAAAAAAATAACATAGTGCATGTGGAAGCTAACAATGCAAAGCTGGTGGATGATAAATTAGACAAGAAAGAAAAATATACTAAAGAATAGTACATTATAATGGTTTTGGTCAATTGACCTACATATAAAAACTAGTATAGAAATACAAAAATTATTGAGAGAAAAATCTTCCGTAAACAAGACTATTTAATGACTGCAATGTGGATGTTACTATTTTTGTTCTTGTTGTGGGGAGAAAATGTCAATTTATAGAAGTACAAAACTTCTCTAATAAAAGAATAAGACATATGAAAGATATTTATTCCTTTTACGAGTCTTTTTTTCCTTCCTTCATTAAAGAGAGTCCTAATAAATTAAAAACTCAGGGCAAAATCCTAACAATTTAGCTACTATGAATTCTTTGGTGAAAAGGGATCAAAGGCGCATTGAATTCTCCCGAACAGTCCCAACTAAGAAAGCAAAACAGTGTGCCCCACTACCACCATATAAAGAAACCTCCATCACTAGCTCTTAATGACTTCCCAGTTTTATTAGGCTCTGCTATGCAGATCTCTGATTTAAAAAGGGATCAAATTTCTTGGTTGAAATACTTTTTCATATTATCTTATTTCACATAACATGGCGTTTTTTACTGTCTGAAAAATTCATAAGTTGTTCTTTGATCACATTATTCTTAAATAGTTTTGTTAAGTACATAAATTATTAACTATTTTGATTTATATTAATTTTTATCTAATTGATTATGTAGATTTTATTTCAACATATTTGAAGATTTGATGTTTGAATCATACAAAGTTAAACATTAAGTAGTTTGACCCTTGCACTCCCAATCTCACCATATAAACTAGGAGTAGAAAAGGAGTAATAGAGTTAGCATATTGGAAATATATTTATTTCATGCGTGCAATTAAAGGAAATTAACCATCAAGAAGGAATTAGGCAAAGAACAATCAAGCAAATGGGAAGGCTTACGAAAACTCATGCTTATTTATCATCAGATTTGTACATGAAGTTCAACTGATTCTATCAACTTATTTAGCATAGAGCCAAAAACTCTTGGCAGTCAAAAAAGAAAAGGAAAAAGTAGAAGAAAAAAACACTAGAAAATCAAAACAACTTACGATTATCCATAGGAAGAAATATGAACATGACCTGACCAAAGCCTCATATCTGAAAAACTCACTAGGATCCTACTACTTTTCCCTTTCATTCACGCGGATTCAGAATTTAAACTTATCTCATAACGTCCCCTTTTAACACATGACATCCTTGAGAAGCTTGTATCTTCGAGTTGCTGTCCGAGGTGAAGGAGTTCCACTAGGATTCTTTGCCCTTTCAGCACCATTTTCTTCCCTATCATTCTGCTTGATTTTGTCTCCTGAATATTCCGATTTGATCCCTGAATTACTAATTCCTGCAATTGATTTCCTTGAGGAACCACCATGCCTCGAGCTTTTTTCCTCACTTTGACACCAATCACACACTTGTATTTGCTCCGATGATTCGCTGTAGTAGTTGCTACAATACCTATCATAAATAACATACCCAGATTTAGGATAAGTTCCGTGAAAACTACTATTTCTTTTGACTTGAACTATATATGCTTACGTATATACACATAATGCGATTGTACTAGTTCTTAAGTTCACTGACTCTAAATTTTCTATATCTGCCTCTATATTAAAAAACTATAACCACATAGACACATGGTCTATATTGTAAGTGTAAAATAATGAGAGTCCACTCTTTCTTTTTCGTTCTTTTTCTAAAGTAGTAATCATGTTATGATCATGAATATCTCCTGATGTTCCCTGAGATAGGTGATAGTGGCGGTGGACGAGGGTCATGTTTGGCTGGCCACAACCAAGAAACAAAACGAAAATTAAACAAAAGAAAAATATATATTCAGTCAAAGACTATAAAGGCGTGGCAGTCATGAGGGACCATATTTATCTACAAAGTTGATCCCAAGAATAAGACTTGATCCACAAAGCAAGAAATTTAATGATGGCATTATATAATTTCTAGTAATTTTCAAACAGAGAAAAAAATTGATGAGATTAAACTCTCGAATAATATTAAGCACTAACCTGATAGAGAAGATTAGACCAATCGAGAAAGAAAATTGGACCTTTCGACCAAACTAATAGGAGTACCTTCTTTTTCACAAAAAGCCTACGAACACTAGTCTAAAGGCTGAACTCTTTAATCGAGGAAGAATTCAATCATTCGACTAACATATCAGAAATGATCTGTCTCGTTTAGTTGGTCTTCTTGTTAAGATGAAGAGTTGTATAAGCTACTAATTAATACGATTTTCCACAACATGCATATATACATAACTGAGAAGGGTGAAGGACATACGAGTGCTGAAAGCGGTGGTGGCACTTGGCGCAGCGGAAGAGCTTGTCAGGGAAGCCCACATCACCACACATGGAGCAAACTGTTTGAACATCCACCATTTTCTTTTTCTTCTAATTCTTCAATCTCTCTTATTTGAAGTCTAAAGTAAGGAAACAAAGGCTAAAACCAATTTAACCATAGAGAAAGGCAACTGATCAAGACGCCCTTGAGGCGGCGTTTGCATCTCTCTTGCCTCTTGGTCATTTATATAGAGCCAGTCATGGTTTTGTATATTTTATGTACACGAACACATTATTTTAAAGAAATAAATCGAAGATGCATATATTAATGTGAGTGTGATACGCATACAGGTAGACCACAGGTTGCTTGCAGTCGTTTTCTGTTGAGGGACAGATGATGTGAACCTTAAACTCAATATGTTAAAATGACAGATATGCCCCTTAATTGGTCTGATGATAGAGATAGAGAGAGAGAGGAGAGTGAGAAAAAATATATTGGCACCAATGTTTATACCAAAGACATATTATACATGCGTGTGCACATAAACTTCTATTTCCATAGCCAATTAACAATATTCTCACCTTATTATATCACTTACCACTAGTAATTTAATATGATTTGATATAAATACAGGATTCACATATGTATTTACTAGGGAAGGTGGGTGTACAGAGTAAAATATGTATTGACACTTGGTCATCCAAGGGAAGGACACGTGGAACCCAAGATGGGGATGGCCGAACACAGCTATTCCGCTTGTCACCGAAAGGATAATGCTTATAAAGATATATAGAATATTTTGCGCCCGGTAGAATTTAATAAGAAATATTCTGCAGAATTAAGGACGACGACTGATCCCGCCCAAACTCACACCACAATTATAGGTAGTGAGGCGGTCGAAGAAATAATAAAACCCAACGCGAGTCGGGGTCGATTCCTTAGGGAGTTAGAAATGGGATTAGGTATACACCTAGTGTAAGTGTATAATGTGCCTCAATTTTCACTTTCACATTCTTGTTGGTTGTTTCTATTTCTAGTTAAGGCTATTGGTTGTAAATAATAAACTAGAAGACAATGTTTTTGATTTTGGTTGTTTTTCTAATGATAAAGGATCTAGGGTCGTGACTTCCACCTAGGTGGTTGCCTAACGGGTTGTAAACTCTAGGGCAAGTTTAATTAGTCGGGATCGTAATATAGCAATCACACTCAATTACCCACACTATGCCTTTCGGTAGTTTGAGTGATTTTGCCCAGTTTGGCTTTCTCAAGCCCAAATGGGTATTGCACAAATCAAGTAATATATGCTCAAGTTGGGTCTTACTATCTCTAGATTTGACTTTTTAATTGGGGCTATCAATTTCTTGAGTTCACCCCAATTCCTTGTTAGCCATGTTTTCCTAGACTTAGTGTCTCTTCTTCAAGTAGAGACTAAGTCAAATAGGCATGAATCAATGTTTGCAACCATTGATTCTAGAATTCAAGCATAAACAAGGCTAAATATCACTAACCCAATCACAAACAAGCCCTAAATTAAATACCCATTAAGTACCCACACTAGGGTTGGGCCACAACCCTAGCTAAAGATTTAGCTATTCATGAAAAATAAAAAAATTAAGATAGAATGCATAATAATTTATTAAACAAAGAAAATCTAATGTTTAGAAGTTAATCTAGTATAAAATTACTTAAAACAGTAAAGAAAACGGCTCAGGTGCATTTCTGAAAATCGAACTTAACCTAAAAATGACAAAAAGTTCTATTTATACTAAGCTGAAAATATCTGATAAAAATGCACCTGCGAAGGTTGTGCGGCCGCATAATTTTGGTGCAGTCTGCACAATGGGCTTCTGCGGCCGCACAATTATCATTCGGTCCGCATTCTTTGGGAACTTGGGCTTGGAACTTCAGGGCTTCTACGGTCCACATAAAAATGGGTGCGGCTGCACTTCTGATTATGCGGCCGCACAAAAGTGATGCGGTCTGCACTCTCTACTTTTGGACTTGAAACAGCTCTCTGATTCATCAACCCTGCGGACCCCATAATAATGACTGCAGCCGCACTTGACCTCCTGCGGCCGCACAATTTTGGTGCGGTCTGCATGCCTTTAGCTTTCCCAAACACTTTCTCTGAATCTCCCCTCTGCGGCAGCACTAGAATTGTGCGGTCTGCACTGCTGCCCTTTTTGCCCTGTTTTGGTTCTTGTTCACTTTTGACTCCTTTATGAGTTGATTTTGACTTCTTTGGCTCGTTTCCCAATATTCCTACAAGTAAGCACATTTTGTTAGTTTCCGAGAATACCTTTAAACATTTTTGAGCCAAAACGCAAGTAAAAGAGAGTAAATAAGCGGTCAAAAGCCCTACTTACCAACTCCCCCAAAATTAAGCTTTTGCTTGTTCTCAAGTAAATAAGGCAATTCTCACCTCCGCTAGAAAAAGGGATATTTCAGCTAGCCTACGGTAAATCAATTACAAATCAATTGGGACCAACAATTATCCACAACACATATGAATTATCAACAACGCAATGATATGACTTTTGAGTACAATAGTTCTAGTGTGACACTAGAGCATCAAGAGTTGACTTTATTCCTCAAGGAAGCTCGCTCTTTCATGTAGGTCATTGTGGATCCCAAACTCCTCCTCCTCCTCTACTCTCCATTAGCAAATCTCACTTTAGAATGTAACATTCGAAGCAAAGATTGTGAGAAGTTCGCTCATCTCTCTCAAAAGAACGTCACAAGTCCGGCTTTGAGTACCACAAGCTTTCCCCTTATGTAAATCACCACTAATGTAAGCTCACTCAACTTGAAATCATGTAGGGCTTTTGTGGGATGTAATGAAGGCTTTTGCACCAAGGTAAGACTTGTTGGAATAGAATGGTTTCATCTTTCCTTAAGCACTCCATTTTCTCTTTTCGGCTCATCCTTTCTCGACTCTTTGCGTCATTTTCTTCTTCCTCGGGGAACTAGAGAGACGTGACGTCACTCTTTCTTGATCATGAAATTTATTTTTCTCCTTTTCTATTTACTTCAGCCTTTCCTCCTTATTTTGTTTTGAATTCCCTTCAACTCTTCACTTTATTCACTTTCTTTTTGGCATTTTTCTTTTTGTTCTTTCTTTCTTTTCTTTGCCTTCCCTTTTCTTCATTTTTTTTTCTTCTTTGTACCTTTTATCACTTTAAAACTCCTCGTCTCTCCCCAAACTTACGTTTTTTTGCCAATTGTTTCTCAAGAATGTTAAGGAAAGATCGGGTGCCAAGAGAGGGTCATTACAAAATGGATAAAGGCTTGTAATGTGGTATTGAAAGAAAAAGGACTTTGGCTCAAAGAGGTTGACTAGGGATATCACATTAGTAGGCTATGGAAGATTTCAAATTTCAAATTGGATCAAGGAGAGCCTACAATCATTTCTCAAGCCAAGCTACACTTAAAATTCGCCTAGAAAAACATTCAGGCACGTTCTAGACTATTGGCATGGGCACTTGTACTTGTAACTAAACATCTCACCTTTCACGCTTCTGGATTCCTAAAGAGAACGAAGTCGAGGGCCCACAACAACCCTAGATAAGATTGAGAATCACAAATGGCTCGATTTGAACCACCCGATGACTGCTTAAGTCAACACAAGAGTCAAAAGGGTCACAACTAAAGCTATTTTCTGCCAACAACTTGTTTTTAACCATACGATCATAGGTAAATATGTTGGTACAAAGTGAAGCATGCTTGAGACACCCTTTATTCATTACTACTATATTTGCCAAAACATAAAATAAATGGACTCAATCCCTTAAGAAGGTTGGCACGCCATTCATCATTGGGAAGAGCCACCCGGTTCACACATAATCCACCTTTGGAAAGAACCGTGGCATTAAGAAAACCAAAGGCTTATTGTTCACTCAAAACGTAAAAAGAAACTAGCAAATTAAAAAGAAGCTACTAAAGTAAGTAAGAAGTTATACTACTAAGGAAAAGCAAACTAAAGAAGCTATGAAATAAACTACGGAGAGCGAGATAAATGAATATACAAACCGAAGTCAAATGAATATATACATAAGAAAAATGAATATTTACATCAAATAGAGAGAATATATACATACCAAAGGAAAATAAAGATGAAAGAAAAATAGTATCAGAGTTATTATAGCCCAAATGTCAAAGTCAAATAATCAAAATAGACCACCCCCCAAATGAAAATAAGCATTGTCCTTAATGCTTAACAAAAATAAGAACAGGGAAAGGGCAGAGGGTTAAGAGAACTCCCTATGCGGTCTCAGTCTGCGTAGGATCATCAGCACCCCCGGTCTCAAGTTGTATCTCATCATCACCTAGCTGAGGGACAACAGGGTTGCTGAGCATCTGGATCATCTCCTCAACAGTGTGGGAGGTCGCAACCGGCTCCTCAGATTGGTCGGCTGCTGCCTCTGGTGCCTCGGGAACTACTGGTGCTACACGTGTTGTTGGGACTGAAGGCGCCATAAGCAGATCCAATGGCAGATCTCCGGCAGATGCAATCTGGCGACCTCCTTTCTCAACTTGTCCACTGACCTCTTTGATGCTTGAGACTTCTTCATCTTTTTGGCCTACTTGCTCAAGTCCTCAATGACCTTCCCATGCGCCACTAGAGTATCCGCAATGGTCTTCTGGTTTTCCAGAATATTCTTTAATGCTTCCTCCACTGACGGAGGTACCTGTGGCTCTGTTGGGGCTGAGGACTGTGCTGCAACAACACTTGATATATCCGTCAGCTTTGTAGTAGTTGCCTGCATCTAGTTGTTGAGACATGCCAATGTCTGGGAGACTAGCAGCGCAGTCTGAGGATAAGATGAAGCTGGCACCAGTAATGGCACTGATAATCTAGTAGAAGCAGGTGGTCCGAAAGATAAAGGTGGCATGGCTGTTGTCCCGGTGGAAGTACCAGCTGTTGTGGAAGGCTCGGCAGATGAATTAGTAACCACTACCGCTGGCTTCTCAGACTGGCCAGTGGAGGTAGTAGCTTTACCCTTGAATTTCGGGTTGTCATCTCCCTGAAGGTGGTACCATGAGAAAGGCTTCTTGGCCTTCACTTCTGTATCAAAATGCTTCGGCTCCACCCCTTGATCCTTGAAGTATTCTGTGAGGAAGTTCGGGTACAGATAGGATCTTTCACCCTTCTGGATAGCTAAAGTGATGTCGGTGGACATGATAGCACCAACATTTATTGGATACCCAGCCATAATTGAAGCCACCAAGACTGCAAAGGGAAGTGGGAGCATGTTTTCATTGAGGCATGGGTCAATGCGGATACACACGGACATTTTCCACCCTTTTGCTTCAAAGTTTAGAGTGGCCCTAACAATTGGAACCCTTGTTGTGAGCCACGGAGGTGTTGACCCTTAAATTGCTAGAATCTCAGCTAACCACGAGCGAGTTGCATCACCCATAGCTAGCTTCTCCAAGTATTGCACTGCTTCTACTTCTTCAAACCATACATATGAGTTCAGTGCACTAGGATCAAAGTGAATTTTCAGATTGCGGACTTTGGTCACCTTTGTACCCTTTTTGATGTGAGCAACATTTGCGTAAAATTCTTTGACCAAGTGCTCATTTGCGTCTAGAATGCCGTTGGTGAACCATTTCCATCCTTTTCGCTCTTGGAATTTCCTAAAGACATTGGGGTTGTGCTTGCTCAAATCTTTCATAAAAAATTGTTGCTCAAGAGTGAGCAACCTCTGTGTCCACCATTCCCTAAACTTTGCAAAGGCATTGGCACTAACAAATATGTCCTCCCATATCTCTGGCCTTCTTGACCTCTCTAAGCCTCCCACTGCAGTATCTCCCCCTCTACCATCATCTGGGACATTATCATCATCGTCTAAATTGATTGGAGCAGGTGGAGCATGGGAGGCAGAGGGCTCAGAATCTTGACTACCCTCTTCCGAACCTTCAGTCGAACTGGCAGCTGATGAAGACTCATTTACCAAATGAAATCTCCCCGGGAATCGTTGTGATTGGGCTTTCGGCTGAGCTTGCACGGAGTTACCCTCAGAAGCTTCCCCGGAGGGGACATACTCACTAGTCTCAGCGGTATCAAGGGCTCTATTGGCTTATGGCCCTCTGGATTGCTAAAGGAGGTTGCTTGTGCCTTGACCCCGGCCTCGGGAGGGTTCTGCCCTCCCATTTGACATATCTCCTTTTCTACATGATCGAACCATTGTCTACAACACATAAGAACTAGAAATCATTTACAATTGAAGCTCATAATGTATACATAAGCATTATTGAAAGTTGCAGCAAAACTGTGTCAGAAGGGTAGTGCGGACCGCACAAAAATGAGTGCAGCCGCATAACCAAGAGTGTGAACTGCACAATTTTGACTGCGGCCGCACAGCCCCAGGTTTAGACTACTGGGGTCTCTGATGTTTCATCAGTGTGGACCGCACAAAAATGAGTGTGGCCGCACAAATCCACTGCGGATCGCACAATTTTGAGTGCGGCCGCACAAGTCAGGCATACAATTTTCCTAACTCAGAGAGTTCCAAACCGCACAAAAGTGTTTGCGGCCGCATAGCTCTTAGTGCAGATCGCACAAAAGTGTGTGTGGCCGCATAATTCAAATTTCACGAGCACTGTACTAGGGTTCATGCAATCTTTTCATAATTTAGACATGGTTTACACAATTAAACATGGGTAGCTACTTACCTAGACCCCAATTAACACTTAATATGCTACCCACATGATTGTAAGCAAGAAAGGACTAACGATTGACCTTTTGAGGCATGTAATTAACCCTAAATCAAAGAACAAAACAAAACCAAAGATGAAGAATCTCTAGATGAAATTAACATACCAGTAATGAAGATGCATGTGAGGGAATTGAACAATAGCACAAGATCACCTTCTTTAAACTCCTTGTTGTGGATGTACTTGTCATGGAGGTACTTTATCTTATCCTTGTAAAGGGACGAACTTGTGTAGGCATGATAACGAAATTCATCAAGCTCATTAAAATGTGCCACTCTTAGATTTGCAGCGACATCCCACTCAAGGTTCAACTTCTTCAAAGCCCACATGGCCTTATGTTCAAGTTTTACCGGAAGATGACATGCCTTCCCAAACACCAATTGATATGGAGACATCTCAATCTGCATCTTGTAGGCCGTCCTATAAGCCCAAAGAGCATCATCAAGTTTTCTTGACCAATCCGTTAGATTGGCATTCACAGTCTTTGACAAAATACTCTTGATCTCCCGGTTGGAGACTTCAACCTGTTTGCTTTCTTGAGGATGGTAGGAGGTGGAGACTTTATGAGTGACAACATACTTGGTGAGTGAGGTATCAAAAGCCCGGTTGCAAAAATGCGAACCCCCTTCACTAATAATGGCCCTCGGACTACCAAACCTTGTGAAGATGTTCTTTTTCAAGAATGCCACCACACTTCGAGCTTCGTTGTTGGGTAAAGGCACGGCTTCAACCCATTTTGACACATAGTCCACAACTACCAAAATTTAAGTGTTCCCACAAGAGCTTACGAACGGTCCCATGAAATCAATACCCCAAACATCAAAGATATCAATCTCTAAAATGGTGGTAAGGGGCATCTCATTCTTCTTAGAAATCCCACCGGCCTTTTGGCACTCATAACAACACTTGACAAGCTCAATAGCGTCCTTGTAGAGGGTAGGCTAATAGAATCCACAAGTTAAAACCTTTGTAGCCGTTCTAGCTCCACCATGATGACCACCATACGGTAAAGAGTGGCAAGATTCAAGAATCCCCATTTGTTCTTCTTCCAGCACACATCTCCAGATCACACCATCGGTACATATCCGGAAAAGATAAGGCTCATCCCAATAATAATCCAAGCAATCCCGTTTGAGCTTCTTCCTTTGGTTTGAAGAGAGCTCATTCAGTACAATGCTGCTCACAAGATAATTGGCTAGATCGGCAAACCATGGCATCCCGGTCATTGAAATGGCTAACAATTGCTCGTCGGGGAAGGAATCATTGATCTCAAGGCCATCATTTGGCCTCCCCTCCTCCTCCAATCGGGACAAGTGGTCCACCACTTGATTTTTACTACCCTTGTGGTCTTGAATCTCTAGATCAATTTCTTGCAAAATAAGCACCTACCGCATCAACCTTGCCTTAGAATCTTTCTTGCTCATCAAATATCAAAGCGACGCATGATCGGTGTGGACAATCACCTTAGCACCCATCAAATACGGCCGGAACTTCTCCATAGCAAAAACAATAGCAAGTAGCTCTTTTTCAGTCACTGTGTAGTTGACTTGGGCATCATTCATGGTCTTACTAGCATAGTAGACCGGATGGAAGATTTTGTTGATTCTTTGCCTAAATACCACTCAAACCTCAACATCACTAGCATTACACATGAGCTCAAAAGGCAAGCTCCAATCAGGTGCGGTGATAATAGGAGTAGTAGTCAACTTGAACTTAAGAAACTCGAATGCCTTTATACAATCTTCATTGAAATGAAACTTAGCATCCTTCTCCAAAAGTTTGCACAATGGGTTCACCGCCTTGGAAAAGTCCTTGATGAATCAGCGATAGAAACCCGCATGACCCAAGAAGCTCCTCACTCCCTTCACGGATGTAGGAAGAGGTAGTTTGGAGATCACTTCAATTTTGGCTTGGTCGACCTCAATACCGTGTTTTGAAATTTTATGGCCGAGGACATGCCTTCCTCAACCATGAAGTGACACTTCCTCCAATTCAACACCAAATTTGTCTCCTCACATCTAGCCAATACCCTATCCAAATTGTTCAAACAATCTTCAAACGCATTCCCAACCACAGAAAAATCATCCATAAAGACCTCAAGAATATCCTCCACCATGTCGGTGAAAATAGCTATCATATACCGTTGAAAAGTCGCTGGTGTATTACACAACCCAAAAGGCATCCTTGAAAACGAGAAAGTACCATAAGGACATGTGAAAGTGATATTCTATTGGTCCTCGGGAGCAATAAGAATTTGATTGTAGCTGGAGTATCCATCAAGGAAGCAATAAAAAGCACGTCCGACCAACCTATCAAGCATTTGATCAAGAAATGGAAGCGGGAAATGATCTTTCCAAGTGACTTTGTTGAGTTTCCTGTAGTCCATGCACACTCTCCACCCAGTAACGATTCTTGTTGGGATCAATTCATTCTTGTCATTTGTTACCACAGTCATGTCCCCTTTCTCTAGGACACATTTCACTGGAGAGGTCCATGAGCTATCAAAAATAGGGTAAACAAACCCGGCATCTAACCACTTGATTATCTCCTTCTTCACCACCTCTTGCATTTCTTCATTTAGCCTCCTTTGATGTTCAACGGATGGTTTGACATCCTCCTCCAAAATAATCTTGTGCATGCAAAAGGCGGGGCTTATGCCCCGGATATCCTCCAAAGTCCATCCGATTGCTCTTTTCCTCCTTTGTAGCACCTCCAATGTGGACTCTACCTGCATGTCAATTAAGAAAGAAGAAAGGATAACCGGTAAAGTAGAAGGGCCAAGGAATTCATACCAGAGATGCGGGGGTAATAGCTTTAACTCCAAGATAGGAGGCTCCTCGCTTGAGGGCTTTGTTGGAGGAGTCTTCCGGTTTTCAAGATCATAAGATAGTTTTCGGGCCTCATAAGTGTACGAACCCATGCCTTTCAATGTATTTACACACTCCACATATCCATCACTCTCCTCATCATCATCAAGGTTGAGAAAACGGCTTCAAATTTGCCTTCAACATTCATTGTGGCACTAGCATCATCACAATCACATCCGTCACCAAATCCATGAACGAACAAACTTCATTACTATTCGGTTGCCTCATTGATTTGCACACATGGAAGACAACCTTTTCTTCACCCACCCTTAAAGTGAGCTCATCGACTTCCACATCAATAAGAGTCTTCACCGCAGCTAGGAAAGGTCTACCCAAAATGATAGGCACCTCATAGTCCACAATCAAGAATCACAAAGCCCGCTGGGAGGATAAACTTGTCAACTCGAACCAATACATCATCAATAATACCCAAAGGCCTCTTCATTGTTCGATCCGCCATTTGCAACCTCATGGATGTGGGTCTTGGTTGCCCAATTCCCAAAGTTTTGAACATCGAATAGGGCATCAAGTTGATACTTTCCCCGAGATCACATAATGCTTTGGCAAAATCGGTGCTCCCAATTGTGCAAGGGATTGTGAAAGCGCCCGGATATTCATACTTCAGAGCCATTGAGTGCACAATAGCACTCACTTGATGAGTCATCTTGATGGTTTCATAATTCATCGATCTTTTCTTGGTTACCAAATCCTTCATGAATTTTGCATATCCCGGCATGTGTTCCAATGCTTCAACCAATGGCACATTTATGGACAAACTCTTCATCATATCAATAAACCTTTTGAATTGGTTCTCACTATTTTTCTTTGAAAGCCTTTGAGGGTATGGAGGAAGGGGCCTTGGCATTGGTGCCTTAGCCTTTGGCACTACCTGTTCCGGCATGTCAATCACGTGTTCCCTAGATGGGTTCACCTCTTCTTGCATCTCCTCCACACTTTCATCTATATAAATTCTCACATCTTCATTAGCTCGAACCACATTGCTTGGGATTTCATATTCTTGAACCACAACATCTTCATCCGCAATCCTTCTTTGATTTGAGGTGGTTGCTTCTCCGTATTTTTCACTTCTAGTAGTCACGGCCATAGCATGTCCCGTATTATCCCCACCCTTTGGTTTTACCACCGTATCACTAGGTAGTGCCCCCTTAGGACGAGTGTTCAAAGCTTGCGAGATTTGGCCTAATTGAACCTCCAAATTGCGGACAGAAGTGTTGTGAAAGGCTAATTGAGCATGGGAGTCGGCATTCTTCTCCATCATCTGCTTAAACATGTTCTCAATTCTTCCCATTTCATTGTTAGAAGAGCTCGGACCTTGAGAAGGATATGGAGGTGGATTGCTTGGTTGTTGGAACATCGGGGACCTTTGACAACCCGATCCCGGTTGTTGTTGTTGTTCCACCCTCTTTGGTTATTTCCACCCCAATTGCCTTGATTACTCCAATTGCCTTGATTTCCTTGATTGTTCCAATTGCCTTGATTAGGAATGCCACCACTCTAATTGCCTTGGTGGTTTTGGTTGTTCCAATTACCTTGGTTCCCTTGGGACCTTCATTGTTGTTGATTTTGTCCTTGAGCATTGTTTCTTTGACCTTGATAATTGTTGACATATTGAACTTCTTCTTCTTGCTCATTGAACGAATCACCTTGATCATAACCACTATCATCTTGTATAAATTGTTCTGGACGTTTTTGCATTTGTTGACCTTGTTTCCGTCTTTTGTTTACCATCATATTCACACCTTCCATTGCATGCGCTTGTTTTGGCCCTTGAACTTGTTGAAGCTGAGCTTTCGCCAATTGGTTCATGGTAGTTGTCAACCCGGCAATAGCTTGCCCATGATCATGTAGCTCCTTGCGTAGGTGAATAAAATTAGGGTCACCTTGCGGAACATTAGCTCTACTTTGCCATGTCGAAGAGGTATCCGCCATCTCATCAGGAATTTCACAAGCTTCGGTATTGCGTGTTCATGAAGTTCCCTATGGCGGGTTGATTTACCAAGCATTGGTTTGTTGTGTTGATCCCCCTTGTATAAGGTTTGTTGGATCATGGCCTCAGTCATATCATTATTCGGGCACTCTTTTGCCATGGTACGATATCTTTCCCAAATCTCGTGCAATGGCTCGTTGGATTTTTGCTTGAAAGCAAGAATCTCATCCCGAAGCGTCTCCATATGTCCCGGAGAGAAAAATTTAGAAATGAACTTTTGTGCCAACTCATCCCAAGTGTGGATGGATTGATTGGACAACCTCTCTAACCAGTCTAATGCCTTTCCCCGTAGAGAAAAGGGAAATGGACTCAACCTCAGCGCATCCTCAGAGATATTTGTTTGCTTGATCCCCCAACAAGTATCGATGAACCCTTTGAGATGCTTGTAGGCATTTTGATTTGGAGCCCCGGTGAAGAGTCTCTGTTGCTCAAGTAGTGTAAGCATCACGTTGGTGATTTAGAAGTTGCCCGCCGTAATGCGGGGCGGGACTATAGCACTTGCATAACCCTCATTTGGTAACTATTGGTGAGTTGTTGCTCTTGGAGGAGGTGGGGGAGGGGCGGGCACATTATCTTGAGGCGGCGGCCTCGTCTATTAGCTTGAGGTTCAAGAGGAACCTCCTCAACTTGGTCATCATCCACATCCTCCCCCACTGGCAAATTCCCGATGGCCTCATTGTTGAGGGCCATTTTTGTACCTAAAAGCGATTAAAAAACAAAGTTAGTCTCAGAAAGAAAAGAAGACAAAGCACACAAAAACCTAGATATATAGCTAAATACGTTTAACTCCCCGGCAACGGCGCAAAAAATTGATCTCTCCCAAACTCACACCACAATTATAGGTAGTGAGGCGGTTGAAGAAATAATAAAACCCAACGCGAGTCGGGGTCGATTCCTCAGGGAGTTAGAAATGGGATTAGGTATACACCTAGTGTAAGTGTATAATGTGCCTCAATTTTTACTTCCACATTCTTGTTGGTTGTTTCTATTTCTACTTAAGGCTATTGATTGTAAATAATAAACTAGAAGACAATGTTTTTGATTTTGGTTGTTTTTCTAATGATAAAGGATATAGGTTCGTGACTTCCACCTAGGTGGTTACCTAACGGGTTGTAAGCTCTAGGGCAAGTTTGATTAGTCGGGATCGTAATATAGCAATCACACGCAATTACCCACTCTATACCTCTCGGTAGTTTGAGTGATTTTGCCTAGTTTGGCTTTCTCAAGCCCAAATGGTTATTGCACAAATCAAGTAATATATGCTCAAGTCGGGTCTCACTATCTCTAGTTTGACCCTTTAATTGGGGCTATCAATTTCTTGAGTTCAGCCCAATTCCTTGTTAGCCATGTTTTCCTAGACTTAGTCTCTCTTTTTCAAGTAGAGACTAAGTCAAATAGACATGAATCAATGTTTGCAACCATTGATTCTAGAATTCAAGCATAAACAAGGCTAAATATCACTAACCCAATCACAAACAAGCCCTAAATTAAATACTCATTAAGTGCCCACACTAGGGTTGGGCCACAACCCTAGCTATAGATTTAGCTATTCATGAAAAATAAAAAAATTAAGATAGAATGCATAATAATTTATTAGACAAAGAAAATCTAATATTTAGAAGTTAATCTAGTATAAAATTACTTAAAACAGTAAAGAAAACGGCTCAGGTGCACTTCTGAAAATCGAACTTAACCTAAAAATGACAAAAAGTTCTATTTATACTGAGCTGAAAATATCTGAGAAAAATGCCCCTGCGAAGGTTATGCGGCCGCATAATTCTGGTGCGGTCCGCACAATGGGCTTCTGCGGCCGCACAATTATCATGCGGTCCGCATTTTTTGGGAACTTGGGCTTGGAACTTCAGGGCTTCTGTGGTCCGCAAAAAAATGGGTGCAGCCGCACTTCTGATTATGTGATCGCACAAAAGTGATGTTGTCCGCACTCTCTGCTTTTAGACTTGAAATAGCACTCTGATTCTTCAATCCTGCAGACCGCATAAAAATGATTGCGACCACACAATTTTGGTGTCGTCCGCATGCCTATAGCTTGCTCAAACACTATTCTCTGAATCTCCCCTCTGCGGCCGCACTAGAATTGTGCGGTCCGCACTGCTGCCCTTTTTGCCCTGTTTTGGTTCTTGTTCACTTTTGACTTCTTTATGAGTTGATTTTGACTTCTTTGGCTCGTTTCTCAATATTCCTGCAAGTAAGCACATTTTGTTAGTTTTTGGGAATACCTTTAAGCATTTTTAGCCAAAACGCAAGTAAAAGAGAGCAAATAAGCGGTCAAAATCCCTACTTATCAACGACCCATTATAGAGAATGTGGAATTTATGTTCATCGTTACATCTTCATTAGTGGCCCTCATAATTGATATCAAAGGAGGGCACGATCCTAAGACCTCCTTCCCTAGACACAGCTATAAATAGTGAGCCCAATTATCATTGTAGAGGATACAAATTTTCTGGCAAACTTATACTACATTCTATACAAAGCTTAATATCATATACTTTCTTGCTTTTGATCTTATCATTGCTATGCCCGGGAAATCTTGTTCCCCGAATATTTATTTCTGCTATTTTATCTACATTCTGAGGCTAAGTTTCATATTATTCTTTAATTGTTTTATTATTTCTAGATCAAATTAGTTCACTTGTCTAGAAAATCACGTATAAATTCAACTGTACCATTTTACGGGTAAATAGTTTGGCGCCCACCGTGAGGCCTAGACAGTCATGTAATTAAATTGATCCTTGTCTTTTTTTACTAACCTGCTTTGATTATTATGTCTTAGAAAAGAAAAACCATAAGAAATGGCAGATAACACCGTTAATGACACGCCCAACCCCGAGATTCAACGAGATCGGCCTCACTTCAAGGACTCAATCAGTGATACTCTTAATGAGGAGAATGACGCCACACCAGTTCATAAGAGGCAGTATCCTCGACAAGTTCAGGAGGAAACTCCCGATGACTATTGTTGACGCGGTAAGGGTTTTATAAGAGCAACAGGCGATCATACTAGGCCATCTCACGCGGCAGGTTATGACGAAGTTGAAGCAAGCACTGTCAGGTGCTTACAACAATGCAAATAGACGAGATCCAATTCCTCCCGGTGTCCCCACAAATCAAAACACGCAGAGGGTCGACAACAACACTCCTATGGGTGAGGTTGGCACCGACGGAGCCGGAGGAACGGATCCGGTCTCAATAACGAGAACGATCCTTTGAAGAGCAAACTTTTACGATTTATGAGGGAAGAAAACGCCCGCATGGACCAAATCCCAGGCGCACCACCAGTAATGAAGGGCCCAGATTCAAAGAAGTATACTCAATTGTCGTACAAGCCGAGTGCGGCACCAGAGTTGATCCCAAAACGGTTTAAAATGCCTGAAGTGCCAAAATATAATGGAACTTCGGATCCTCAGGAGCATATTATCACTTACACGACGACAATAAAAGGAAATGATTTAGCGCCTCACGAAATTGAATCTGTGTTGCTAACGAAATTCGGGGAAACTCTCATGAGAGGAGCTCTGATGTGGTATTCATTATTACCCGAGCATTCCATAGATTCCTTCAAAATGCTCGAGGATTCCTTCATCAAGGCCCATGCTGGGGCCACAAAAGTGCAAGCCCGAAAGGCCAATATATTCAGGATTGCGCAGGGAGAGTCCGAGTTGCTACGCGATTCATCACCCGTTTTCGGAAGGAAAGAATGTTTCTCCCGGCTATCCCAAATGAATGGGCGGCTGAAGCATTCACTAAAGGACTGAATCCGAGAAGTTCAGACGCTTCCCGGAAGTTGAAGCAAAGCTTGCTTGAGTTTCAGGCAATGACTTGGGCAAACATCCACAACCGGTACGAGTCAAAGATAAGAATCGAAGATGATCAAGTTGGCTTTCCATCGTCGGCCAAAGGACGAAAGAAAGATAGAGGAAAATCAAAAGATGACTACGACGGACGGACTTTGAGGGGACAATTTTTTCCATACAAACGAATCGAAGGCCATGGTAGGGACCCCCGTACATCAGATAAGTCTACCGTCGATAGAAGGTCCGATCGTGGGCGGAACAGTAGGTCGTTACAGGATAAGGAGACACCGGGGTCTCGAGATTCTCCTTACCCCAAGTTATCAGAATACAACTTTAACGTCAGTATAGTGGAATTAGTGTCAGCCATGAGAAACATCAAAGAAGCACGGTTCCCAAGACCAATGAGATCTGATTCCAGTCAGAGGGATCCTAACCTATGGCGTGATTACCATGGGACAAATGGCCACCAAACAGGGGACTGTCGACACCTTCGAGAAAAAGTGGCAAAGCTGTTGAAGAATGGTCATCTCAGAGAATTCTTAAGTGACCGAGCCAAGAACAACTATGGTCGGAATAGAGACAACGCGGAACCCTCAAAAGCAGGAGAAAAACCCCAACGCAAAATGATGAATATGATCTTTGCAGGGGAATGAGATTAATAGGGTCACCTTTTCAGCGACAAAGAAGACGAAAGTTTTAATAACTCATAGTAAAAGGCTCCAGGAAGATGATATCACTTTCACGGAGGAAGATGCAGACGGATTGTTGTTACCGCACAACGATGCATTGGTAATTTCTTTAAATGTATTAGACTTTAAAATTAAACGTGTTTAAGTGGATCTAGGAAGTTCGGCTCATATCATACAATGGAGAGTATTGAAGCAAGCTAAACTCACTGGAAGCATTGTTCCAGCTACAAAGCTCCTGGCTGGTTTCAACCTCATGAGCGTATCGACCCTGGGGAGATTTTGTTGCTCACGAACGCTGAAGGAGTAATGAAAACAACTCTCTTCGAAGTAGTAGATGGTGACATGGGATAAAATATCATCTTGGGAAGACCATGGCTACACGAGATGAAAGTTGTACCCTCAACGTATCACCAATTGCTGAAATTTCCAACTTCCAGAAGAACTAGGCAGATAAGGGGTGATCAACCAGCATCAAGGGAGATGAATGCAACTTCAGTTTCCAGAAGCAAATAAAGGAGCACGCGGCATAGAAATTACAGGAACCGGCACTTGCTCCCGAGCTAGAAGAAATTAGCCACGGGAATAGATCGTCGAAATAATATCATTTGTCGAGATATTTCCAAGTTCCAGAAGAGACGGACGCGACAAAGTCCACGACGGAAGAACTGGAGCGAGTTGCATTGTTCGAACAATTCTTAGAAAGGAAGTTCCATTTGGGAACGAGACTGCACCCGGAGCTCAGGTCTAGTTTTATTAAATTTCTTAAATTTAACGTCGATTGTTTTGCATGGTCGCATGAGGATATGACAGGTATCCCAATGGAGGTAGCAGTGCACAAGCTAAGCTTAGATCCCAACGTACCTCAGGTAAGAGAAAAGAAACGATCTATTGCCAAAGCCAGGAACAAATTCGTCAAAGAAGAGGTAACTCGCTTGTTTAATATCGGTTTGATCCGAGAGGTAAGATATCCAAATTGGCTGGCTAATGTAGTGGTAGTTCCTAATAAGAACAATAAATTTTGTATGTGCATAGATTATAAAGATCTTAATAAGGCGTGCCCGAAAGACTCATTCCCAATGCCAAATATCGATCAAATGATTGATGCCACGGCCGAGCACGAGTTAATGAGTTTCCTCGATGCTTATTCCGGGTATAAAAAAATCAAGATAAACCCGAAAGATCAGGAAAAGACTTCGTTTATAACGAATTTCGGTACATATTGATGCCTTTCGGGTTGAAGAATGCCGGAGCCACTTATCAGCGGCTCGTGAACAAGATGTTTGAAAATCAGATTGGAAAAACTATGGAAGTTTACATAGATGATATGCTCGTTAAGTCTTTGAATGCATGTGACCACCTCAAACATCTACAAGAAACTTTTGATATCCTGAGAAAGCATAACATGAAACTTAACCCCGAGAAATGCATGTTCGGGGTTAGTTCTGGTAAGTTTCTGGGGTTTCTGGTCTCGTATAGGGGAATTGAGGTAAACCCTGACAAAATCAAGGCCATAGAGGACATGCCAGATCAACTATCAAGCGTAAAGTAAGTCCAAAGGCTCACGGGAAGGTTGGCAGCTCTGAGCAGGTTTATTTCCCGGTCGTCGGAAAAATGTCATCGTTTCTTCGCTTTGTTCAAAAAGAAAAATGATTTCAACTGGACACCACAGTGCCAACAAGCTTTGAGGGATTTGAAGAGGTACTTATCAAGCCCTCCATTTCTCTCAAAACAAAAAGAAGGCGAAACATTGCTAGTCTATCTCGCGGTCTCGAAAGTTACGGTTAGTGCGGTTTTAGCTTGTGAGGACAAAGCTACGTAATCTCCCATTTATTATGTTAGCAAAATTCTAATGGGAGCAAAAACTTGCTACCCACATTTAGAAAAATTGGCCTTATCTCTCGTAATAGCTGCTTGGAAGCTAAGGCCCTACTTCCAATGTCACCCGATAGCTGTGGTGACTACTTCCCTTTGCGGAACATTCTTCATAAGCCCGAGCTCTCGGGCAGATTGGCCAAATGGGCCGTTGAAATGAGTGAATTTGATATTGAATACAAACCAAGGACTGCAATTAAGTCACAAGTCTTGGCTAACTTCGTGGATGATTTCAGTCTGAGACTGCTACCCCTGGCAACCAAGGAAGCAGCAACGGTGTCGGAATCGACATCGAGAGTTTGGACCTTATTTACGGACAGGGCTTCGGACGTAAAAGGGTCTGGACTTGGAATAGTCTTAATCACGCCTTCAGGAGAAACTTTGAGGCAAGCCATCAGAATGATCCCTTTAACTAACAATGAAGCAGAGTATGAAGCTTTGATTGTAGGACTTGAATTGGCCCGGGGACTTGATTCCGAGGTCATCGAAACCAAATGCGACTCACAACTGGTGGTAAATCGGGTCTATAGGATCTTTGCCACTAAAGAAGAACGCATGCAGCAGTACTTAATAAATGTCCAGGCTCTGTTGGCACGATTCTAAGAGTGGTCAATTACTCATATCCCAAGAGAGGAGAACGCAGAAGCAGATGCGTTGGCAAATTTGGGATCATCAACGGAAATAAAAGGAACAAAGTCAGGGGCGGTAGTACAATTGACAAACTTGGTTTTGGATATAAATGGTTATTACGAGGTAAATTCCACTAGTTTGGTATGGGACTAGAGGAATGAAATAATCGATTACCTCGAGCACGGGAAGTTGCCCGAAGATCACAAGGCATCACGGGCGTCACGCGCAAAAGCTACAAGATACAGCTTCAAGAGAGGCCAATTGTATAGAAAATCTTTCTTAGGCCCGCTGGCCCGGTGCTTACAAGCATCTAAAGCTAACTACATCATAAGAGAAGTTCATGAAGGGATATGCAGCAACCACTCGGGCGCAGATTCCTTGGTACTAAAGTTGGTACATGCAGGATATTACTTGCCCCACATGGAACAGGACGCCAAAGATCTCGTACAAAAATGATAAATGCCAGCGTTATGCACCATTAATGCATCAACCGGCGGAACCCTTACATTCGGTCCTGTCCCCGTGGTTGTTCATGATTTGGGGGATGGACATCGTCAGAACGTTGCCACCGGCTCCCGCAAAGGTAAGGTTTGTTTTAGTTTTGACTGACTATTTCTCCAAATGGGTGGAAGTAGATCCTTATCTAAAGATCGGAGAACACGAAGTGGTAGATTTCTTGTGGGAAAATATAATTTGCAGGTTTGGAATACCGAAAGAAATAGCATGTGACAATGGGCCGTAGTTTATAGGTGCAAAGGTTACGAAGTTCCTTGAAGATTTGAAGATAAAAAGGATCACGTCTTCACCTTACCATCTGAGCGCGAATGGTCAAGCGGAATCAAGGAACAAAGTGATTATTCAAAACCTCAAGAAAAGGTTGGAAACAGCAAAAGGCAAATGGCCCGAAGAATTACGCGGAGTTCTATGGGCCTACCGTACAACGACCAAATCGAGTACAGGAGAAACTCCTTTTTCTCTTGTGTACGGTGCAGAGGCTCTAATCCCGGTGGAAGTAGGAGAACCTAATTTGAGGTACTTCTAAGCAAATGAAGAATTGAACAACGAAGCAATGCTAATCAACTTGGAGCTGCTTGAGGAACGCAGGGACTTGGCGCGTGTAAGAATGGCATCTCAAAAGCAGATAATGGAGCGGTATTTTAATCAAAGAGTCAATCTCCATTATTTCAAGGTAGGAGATTTGGTTCTAAGGAAAGTAACTCAAAATACCCGGGAGCTCAACGCAGGGAAGTTGGGACCAACATGGGAAGGTACCTACCGGATTTCAGCTATCACTGGGAAAGGTTCATACGAGTTGGAAAATCAGAAAGGAGATAAGCTACCTAGCACCTGGAACGTGGCACACCTTAAAAGATATTATTGCTGATCAACATTATCCGAGCAGAAAGTATGTGCTGCACTCTTTTTCCCTTCATTCAGTTTTTGTCCCAATTGGATTTTTTGGCAAGGTTTTTAACGAGGCAGCGACGGAAAGCATACTAATAGGATAGCAGCAGTAAGACCTTTAATATCAAGGCAAATCAGCAAATTTCTGCTTGGGGATGGTTAGATAGTCTTTGGCTCTATAGCAAATTCCTACTGGGAAATTAAGTTTGCTATTGAGCAAAGGTTACCTGACTATTCGCGAGCACAAATCACTAGAGGATTGTTAGATAATCTTTTGCTCGATAGCATAAATTCCTGAGGTAAGGTAAGATGTGTTACCAAGTGAAGGATTATCTGGCAATCCATTGGTGGAATTTTTGAAGGTACAAGACTTCTAGTGTTCCAATTCGCATTCTTCGCATTTGAACACTAGGGGGGAAGGATATAAGGATACAGAACCAGTAATTGCCATGTCAACCACAATGAAAATTTGGAAAAGTAAATATGTCATCGGGATCAGGGACTGCGCAGCCAGCTCCATGGATACAAGTTGTATAAGATAGCCACAAGTAATGGTAATTTCTTTTTTAGCATAGCAAATGCTTGTATACTTTTGAAAATAGAGGGAATTAAATGAAATGAAATCCTTTTATTTTTATCTTGTTTCTAGTCTGAACGATGAACTAACTCTTTCATTTGAAAGTTAAACAAGTACTTCAAATGTTAGTGCCGTAATGAACAGGAGACATCCTCTTCAAGAGAAGCGTAAATATAAGAGGGCCTTCTCGTATCAAAACCCTCAAGTTAAAGGATCGATTTTAGAAGAATCTATGCCTGGAATCAAAATGCCTTCGGGAGGAAATGCACCCGAAGACGTACACAAAAGGATGCAAAAGTAAAATTGCGCAAACAATTATAGAAACCTTCATGTAAAAGGGATAATACTTGGGGCCAAAATGCTTCGAGGAGAAAGCATCCGAGATAACACATAGCAAAATGCGAACAGCAAAACGTGCGCAGAATTCTTAAGAAAACGCAAAAGTTAAAGACTTCCAGGGGTACTCAAACAAAAGTAAGACTCAAATCAAACTTGAGCAAAAATATGTCTTTATTTACAAAAAACATGCCAAAACGGCAAAAAGTACAAGAATGGGAAAAAAAAAAACTAAACTGCAGCACCTCCGGAACCAGGAGGAAGAGAAGTATCCGCGCCCCGGGGAGAAGTAGGTAGTTCCACCGATGGCTTAATATTTTCCCCGATTTGGTCTTCAGCATCGCCACCTTCCGATTCCTCTTCAGCTCCCAAAAACTCGGAACCAGAACCAGGAGCGGCAGACTGCGCCGAGAGTCCATTTTTAGCAGTCAACTCAAGCTCTCGGGCCTTAGCAATTTCGGAATCAAAGTCAATAATGCCTGTTTTGGCCTCTTCCAAGGTTTTTCTCCTTATGCTGTACATGGCATAAGTTTTTTCAACAATGAGGGAAGCTGCTCGGCATCTAAGTTCTTCTTTGAGTTGAGTTACCTCAGCAGAAAGGCTTTCCCGGGAGGACCTAACAGATCTGAGGCTAACATCAAGGTCGCAGACGGTTGAACTAAAGAGCCTGTTATGCTCGATAGTCTTCTTGTGCTTCTCTTCCAACTGGGCATGTTTCGCCCTCAAAGCAGTAAGCTCTCCGATTTTGGAGTTCAAGGCTGCTTATAATTCAGTCATTTTTTCAGTAGTGGCAGCCTCGTGCTCGGTTGCAGCAAGAACAGCGTCCTGGACTTCAGCCCATTTAGCCTTAGCTTCATCGAATCTAACCCTCCGCGGGCCAATTTCATGTCTAAGGTTCACCACCTCTTGCTCGCTTTGCGTCAAACGAGTCTCCAACACAACTGCCTCAGTGTCTTTGGTTTCCAATTCTAAGAGGCGGAGAACAGTTTGACCAAAAGTTGATCCCGCTCAGAGCTGAGTTCCTCATTCTCATGAATCCACCTCTGAAGGCCTTTGGAAGCAAGAAAGTTGGCCTACAAAACAAGAGAAATAAAACTTATAATGCATTCACGAAAAGTAAAAGAAATTACAAAGGAAGAAAGGAACGCACCGCTGCAGCATTGTGCGTGACATTATTTATACAAACACTCTCCCGAGAGTGCTTGGATCCTTTCTCAATCTCTTTTGGAAGCCAGAGGCTTCAGATAGTTAGCAAGCTCCACTGATCGAGAAAGCAGGTTGCACCCGGCAGAGACCAAGAGGGTCACACTCCTTCTCCTCTGCGGATCTTCAGAAGGGGCGGCATAATTTGGCCCCCAAATTCCCATGAACTAGGGACTGGGAGGAGGTATATCTCCTTCATGATCAGATGCGGCAGGTGGAGATGATGTAGCAGCTGCCGGTAGGAGAGTGGATGAAGATGGAAATGATGTAGCAGTTGTTGGTGATGGCGAAGATGGGGATGAAACTAATGGGGTTGAAAAGTGCGAAGCACTCGCATCAAGTGCAGTGCTGGTGGTTGGGTGCTCGCCAACCAAAGACGGCAGGGACTTGATACCGGGCACATCAGTTGGGACCCGATAACAGGAGTTGGCATTTTCTACCAAATCAAACTCCCCCCAGAGCGTCGAGGCGTCGTCCTCTGTTGGAACATTTAACTCAGCAGATGGAGAATTCTGTTGAGTTGATGATGAACATCGCCTTCTATGTAGAGAAGCCCCATCATCACTGGCTTCTCCATCATTATCGACCACCACGGTGTCTATGATCGGCCCGGGAGGAGGGCTAGTGATCACGACTTCCGAAAATGACTCGGGGGCAAACTTTGCCCTTTTATTATTTTCCCCGGCCGAGGAAGAACGCCTTCTTTTTGGTTGCTTGTTCTCCGACCGGGGACCCCATGGTGAAACATGTGCGCCCAAAGCAGGCCCAGAGATACCTGTTCAAGTAAGTGCCTCTTGAAGCAGCCTCGCTGCATCATCAGGGTCAGCCAAGACGTCCTCCTCAGGGACAGTAACAAAGCCCGCGGATAGACCTAATTTCATGTACAAGTCAGAAGGGTTCAACCAAGTTCTTCACATTAAAAAATAAAAGCAAGGTAAGTTCAAATTACCATGATTTTTGGCCTTCCACCCATATTTAAGGGATAGTACTTTCCACAAACGAGTTTCGGCCGTCGTAACATCCAAGATCTTTTAGACCCATCGGTCCGAGCCTTCCACCGCCGGTGGGACCCATCGAGTTGCTGAAACACGAGATGAAGAGTCAATACGGTCACAAGGGAATATTAAGTAAAGATAAGTATAAATTGAAAAGGTCTTACGAGTGCGATTCTATGCAGCCGGAAAGGAGGAAGCCGTTGTCGGAATAATTTTATCGGTGGCAAGTGCAACGAACCTTTATGTCCATCCACGGTCGTTATCATCATCCGTGATGATCAATAGAGCATGGTGGCCACACTTGCAGAGGTTTATCATTCCCCTACGGAAAATCTTGGGAGAAGAGATTCATCATATGACCTAAGGTTAGCTCTTCTTCAGTCTCCTGGCACAGACGCCGAAGGGAGGCAACCGTCCTCCACATAGTGGGACTCACCTGTGCCAAACATATTTGGTAGCGAAGGCAAAACTCCGCAATCACGTAATCTTGTTCTCCACTTAAAGAAAATGCACCCAAAGTAAAGGGATACATGTAAAAATATGCAAAACCCTCCCTGGGAAGGGTCACTCGCTCTGATAGATCAGGAGCAACAATATCTAAGTCATGGCCACGGCAATCTTCCTTCATAGTAGGAATACTGTAAGGACGAATAGAAGAAGGATACCTACTAACAGCCCATGAACTAGGGTTAGCAGTAGGGAATTTTCCTCGAAGTCCTTTGTGGTATTAAGATTTCTAGGGATGATGGAACTTACAGTTGGAGGAGCAGAATCTTCAGCTTTGTTCTTGCCCTTTGAAGAACTAGTATGCTTTGAAGAGGAAGCCATTTGAATAGAGGAAGAAAAAGGTATTGGAACGAAGAGAATTAGAGAATGGATGGAAAACAAAGATGCAAGTTAGAAGTTCGAGAAATTATGAAGTGCATAAGGAAAAGGATGATGCGTATAATTAAAATTCTGGCGGCTAAGATTCATGGCCATGATTACCTCGATAACGGGCAAACGTTGTGCTTAATCGTGGGATGACCCGTGTTCGGGGCATTAAATGCGGAGAGATGTGCGTCTAATCAACCGTTAGAGGACTGCAAAGGGAGTTATAGTAATTTCCGCCAAAAGAGTGTTTCTACCAACTTTCCGGTGACACAAAAGTAATGTCACCGGAAAGCAGGGGGACTATCTGTATAGGGTAAAATATGCAATGACACGTGGTCATCCAAGGGAAGGACACGTGGAACCCAAGATGGGGATGGATGAAAATAACTATTCCGCTTGTCACCGGAAAGGATAACGCTCATAAAGATATATTGAATGCTTTGCATCGGGTAGCATTTAATAAGGAATATTCTGCAGCATTAAGGACGATGGCCCGTTACAGAAAATTTGGCATTTTTGTTCACCATTACATCTTTATCAATGGCCCTCATAATTGACATTAAATGAGGGCACAATCTTAGGACCTCCTTCGACACAGCTATAAATAGTGAACCCAATTGTGGATGACGCGAATTTTCAGGCAAACTTATACTACATTCTATACAAAGCTTAAGATCATTTACTTTCTTAGTGTTGATCTCATCATTGATGTGCCCGAAAATCTTGTTCCCGGAATCGTTATTTCTGCTATTTTATCTACATTCTAAGGCTAAGTTTCATATTATTCTTCACTTGTTTTATTATTTCTGGATCAAATTAGTTCACTTGTCTAAAAACCACGTATAAATTCAACTAAATCATTTTACGGATAAACGGTGGGTGTGAAGTGGGGTTTGGCTTTGGTCGATTTTCTTTCTTTTAAGTTTCGTCTCCTAAATTAACGCAATTTTGCCATTTATTTCTATTCTTATATGTCGTTTCTGTATGTGTAGCTTTTTCAGAAATAAATATGTTTCGCTTAACTCTACTCTCCTCAACTCCTTAAAGGAGCGTGAGACACACAATTCTACCTAGGTTGGAATCCAGCGATAACCAAAACGAGAGATAGTTTTGAGGATGATCATTTAATTTTTATTTTATTGTATTAAATTTACTAAATTATTGTTTATAATGAAAAAACACTCGAATTTGAATAAATATTACAGAAAGTGTTAGTATACTGTATTTGTAAAATAATTCTGAAAATATAAATGAATATAAACAGAAATGAACATAAACAGAAATGACAGAAAACCAATTCGAGCCCACTGAATTCACAGTGTTTCCTTAAGGAATTTAATCCCCTCCTAATACCCAAGGTTATGGATTATTTCCTCCCAGGATAGAACGAATTACACACTGGTGTAGTGGTACTGCAAACCCCAGTGTTTCAGCGAACACAAAGTTTGGAAGCAAATCACACTTACTTTTGCTTTGTTTGATGCTAAAAGTATGCAGAAGAAGGAGAAGAAACTCAGAAAATCATAGTGAAATTCTGAGCAGAATAGTGTTGTATTTATAGCCAAAGTTGGGCTGAAATCTGAGGAGGTGCAACTCTTCAGAATGACTGTTTACGCAAAACGGCCACAGCATAAATGCCATTACATAAATGGCCATTTACTCAACGATAAAGAGGGAAAATAAAGAGAGAAAATTGAAGAGGGTAGTTAATTTTCTATTACCAAAACAGAAAATAATATTAATATTCTGTTATTAAAATAAATATTTAATAACATTTCTGTTAGTATTTTATTATTAACAAATAAATTTGGTCCAAAAAATTAATCAATCAATTGATCAAAGCCGAAGCCGAGCCGAGCGACGACGACGACGGCGCGAGGCTTGCCTTCTTCTCAACTCTTTAAGAGCTAGAAGAAGAGCAATTGCTTATATACCCATAAAAAACCTCTTCCTCTTCCAATATGGGACAATGTCCATTTACCAAAGGGGGAAACTTAAAATTTCACTCAAAAATTTCATTTCCCTTCATTTCCCATTCAACCTCTTTTAAGTATTTAATATATTAATTAAATACATAATAAAAACCAACAGAAAGTCACTAAACAATTTTTTATAACCAAAAATTCATTCAATTTTGCATAAGTATCATATATAAATGTCTCATACTTCTAGTAACTTTCTATGGTACTTATATAATGCTGAATGACTTTTTTATTATAAGAAATAGTTAAGTGAATATTGTTATGAATAAAGTTAAGTGACTTTTATTTTAATAACTCTAGTGCAAAAGTTCAGTGACCATTCATAATATCCCCTTGAAAAGGAGCTATTGATGGTTGGATTAGTATAGTTTTCATTATTATAATTTTAAGGCATAAATGGTGTCCAAAGTTAATTTTTTTTTCTTGGTTTTAATTAATGATCATAAAAGGTACTATTTGTCTGATCCAAAATTTAGATCTAGGTTTGAATAATTACACTATCTAGTAGAATTGGGTTAATTCTAGCCAATATTAATATCCAAAAGACTGTTCAATTGTTCTCCCGGCAAAGTGTCATAAATTTCATTCAAATAGTAGCAATAATCAACAACAATATTTAATGGCCCAAGAACAAAGAAGATAGCATTGAATAGTAATAAATGAAACATAATGGTATTTAAGTAAATAAATACAAGTGAGATAACCGAAAAGGATAAAATTAGGTGATATTCCTCCTGACAATGATAAGTGATTGATGAACCTTTGAATATTCGTGTTCTTCTTGGATCGTGGGAGAAAAGCTAAAATCAGATCCGAGAAAAAGGTATATTTTTTGTATATAAAGTAAGAATCTTCAGAGAATGTCAACGTGTTGTCTTTTACGATGGATGTCCAATCCCCATCTGTAACTACATATCTTTCTATTTATAAGGGAGCATGGGCCACAAAACCCTAATAGTACAGATTCCAAAAATATTCACTGGAATATTCTCTTTAAAATTTTATCTCTAAAACTAGTCGTTACTGCTCCGTTAAGGAGAGTACTCGTCCTCGACCTCGATCTCCGTTGACTCCTCGACCTCGTCTTCGTCCTTTGTTGAAACTAATTAGTTATACGTGGTGATCTCCAAAGGCTTTCTTAATATCGATTAGGCTCGCAAGTATGGTAATTTTTGGCCCATACACTATTGAAGTTATAAAACGACGAAATATATGAAAACAATTATTGAATTGTAAATCCTAGTAGGAATGTACTTCTTACTTTATTATGATAATATATATTGTCATGTTGGTTGAAACCTGAGCTGCGAATTGGAGAGAAGAATAGCGAGCACAACCTAGAATGAGTTCCATCCAGCGAATACTAGTCTGGTGTAAATGTAGAAAGATAGCACAATTTCTTAAGTTTGACCAGAAGTTGACTTTCAGACTAATGAGCTTCAATTATACTTTGTGACCTTGATAGGTCCTAATGGTTGAAATGAATTTGTATGCAATGGTTGGTTATAATCTGGAATATCTAAGTGTGATTTGGACGCCTTCGCCGAAGTTTGAATGTTTCAAAGTTAAGAGATGAAGTTGATCTTCACTCTTGGTTGTTGTTGTTGTTTTTTTATGTTTCGAGCCTTAGAACATGTTTTGTAGGAAGTATATGAGCTTGTTAGAATGATTGGATGGGGTTCCGGGGGCTCGGATGTGATTCGGGATGATTTCGGGCCATTTTGATTGAGGTTGGATGTTACATCCCGTAATTTAATATTAACAATTAGTCGTAGTAATCTATATGAGCTAGAAGGGATTCAGACCATTCATGAGATTATAGAGGATTTGTGACATTTGTGCTAGCAAAATTTCATTAGGGGAGCGATTTTCAATTGCGGCTTTTGCGATAAAATGTTACCAAGCCCCTTCTAATATGATTTGTACTGTATTTTACCTCCATCATGTTTTGTTTGACCTGTTTAGTCATGAGAACAGATGTTGTTCGGACGTTCCTCACAATTGAGTTTCTAAAGGCACTTACTCTATCCTAGTTTATGTTACCTATATAAAAAAAATTTCATCTTGAGAAAATGAATTATCTCTATAATTGGGCAAGTAGGCGATCTTCAAAAACTTAAAATGACACGAGAGAGTATTCCTTTTAAGAATTTTAACCTTGCATAACATATCTACGTTTTTTCCTGTACTAATTGACTGAGTTTGAGGACAGCAAATGATAAATCAGGCCGTGTATGTGTGAGGTAATTCAATTTACCCACAAGATGTTGTCGCGCCCCCTTTTTTCTCGCAAAATCGGGTTTATGACATTTGGGAAGACAACTCGTTCCCTTTTGGGAATTGGATTTTGGATTGAAGAGTCGCCACCTAATGATTTAAGTGCATTAGGCAACTAAGAAGGGTCTGAGTCAGGTAACCTGAGATTGGGTAAGGGCTTGAAATTATCCCAAGGGGAAGGTATTAGGCACCCCTCAGGATCCACTAGTGTGGATCCCGGCCAAACTATTGTTGTGACTTAAATACAAATNCGAAGTTTTAACTTTTACTTTACTTTATAGTAGAAGTTAGTAAAAGTAAATATAGTAGTAGTTTTACATGGATGGTTTTAATAAATAAGAGTGTATGTATTTATTTTGTATGGTACCACATGACCATGATAGTAAGTTATATAAAGTGTATTAAAAGTGAGTAGTATTTTAAGTAATTTGAGATAATTCTTAATTATGCGGGTAATTGATAGTTATCTAAAATATCTAGGATAAGACCACCATGTGGCAGATTTTGCCTTAGCAAAATTTGTGACTCATGCATTAATTGATATATATGGCAAAACTTGAGAATTTGGCAAGTACAAGTGTTTGTCTTTCTCCTCATGTATCTTGGTCGGTTCAAGATGCAAATCATTTAGAGTCACTTGTAATAGTTTATATGAGTCCACCAAACTATAGAGCACCTGATCCTCTACGGGTTTCTGCTGAGAATACTTATGAAGCACTAGGTAATAGAGACACGGGATTTTTACGTGGAAAAATCCCACTCAAGGGGACAAAAACCACGACCTACACTTGTAGGCTTTCAATTTCACTAACTTGTAATCTCACTACTACTAACCGCTTTGTAATAACTCTATTACAATGACTTCAACTTAACTAACTTGTGATACTCTTACCACAAGCCACTTTGTTACTCTCTAGTTACAAAGACTTTAACTTNTAGGCGATCTTCAAAAACTTAAAATGACACGAGAGAGTATTCCTTTTAAGAATTTTAACCTTGCATAACATATCTACGTTTTTTCCTGTACTCTTTCATGTATCATGATTTTGTCTTTCTGATATAGCTAAACAAACAACAACATTGATATATCGTTAGATACATTTGATGGTATTTATTTTGAGTTGAACATTTATTGTAGAAAAATATTTAAAAAGTATGATTTTATATAGTTATTAATATTACTACTTTCGAAAATGCTTTAAATTATACACATAAAATAAGAAAGTTTATGAGATTTTCTTTATTGTAAAGATAGAAATTATTTTCTCACAAGAAAAGAAGGTTATCGTTTTACCATTTTAAGAATTAAGCGTACGAGAATTTTTACTCTTTATATGAGATTAAGAAAATATATGTATTTTTACATGGATGTTTTAATAAAATAAGAGTGTATGTATTTATTTTGTATGGTACCACATGACCATGATAGTAAGTTATATAAAGTGTATTAAAAGTGAGTAGTATTTTAAGTAATTTGAGATAATTCTTAATTATGCGGGTAATTGATAGTTATCTAAAATATCTAGGATAAGACCACCATGTGGCAGATTTTGCCTTAGCAAAATTTGTGACTCATGCATTAATTGATATATATGGCAAAACTTGAGAATTTGGCAAGTACAAGTGTTTGTCTTTCTCCTCATGTATCTTGGTCGGTTCAAGATGCAAATCATTTAGAGTCACTTGTAATAGTTTATATGAGTCCACCAAACTATAGAGCACCTGATCCTCTACGGGTTTCTGCTGAGAATACTTATGAAGCACTAGGTAATAGAGACACGGGATTTTTACGTGGAAAAATCCCACTCAAGGGGACAAAAACCACGACCTACACTTGTAGGCTTTCAATTTCACTAACTTGTAATCTCACTACTACTAACCGCTTTGTAATAACTCTATTACAATGACTTCAACTTAACTAACTTGTGATACTCTTACCACAAGCCACTTTGTTACTCTCTAGTTACAAAGACTTTAACTTAGCTAACTTGTGATACTCTTATCACTTTGTTACTCTCTAGTTACAAAGACTTTAACTTATAACTAAACCTAGTCACAACATAAACTCGGAGAGTTTACGGATTTTGGGTTTCCTAAAAAAACAGCTTCTAAGAAAGCAAGATAGGAGTTACAATGAAGAACAAATAACAAGATTACAACTCAACTACGGATACACATAGGCCATTGTGAAACTGATCCTTTAGTGGAGTTCTCTTCTTGTTTTTGACACACCAGTGACTTCAATGCCGGATGAACACTTTAATGCTTGAGAGAATATCACTGAATGCACAAGTGAATAAGTTGTGCCTTGCACCAGGTTGTTATACTATAAAAGACATCACAATGGTGATGTCAATTCTTGGTACACACTTCTTCCCAATGAGAAGTGACTGCTGCACTGTCTCGTGTACAGTTGCGGACAGTCACTTTCTGCAAGTTGCGTTCCAGCTGTATAGTTGACTTGTACTTCTGTCAGAGAACCCTAAGGGATCAGGTCCCTGTGGTGTTCCTCCTTGTAGTTGTTTTCTTATTTGCTGGAGATCAGACTGGAACATTGTTCATTTGAAATGTATACTAAGTGGGTCAGGTTCTCTATCTGGTTCTCAACAATAAGTTTGTTAGATCATCAAAACATAAGAAGTATGAGGCAAAGACATTGAAAACCCATCAATTTCCCCCTTTTTGATGATGACAAACTTAGGCATTGATATTATTTGTTTAGAGCAGAAATAACCGGATGAGTTACCAGAAACTACACAAGTTAACCCTGACAAAAACTACACAAGTTCCCCCTGATCTTTTGCTTTTGATTCCCCCTTAATCAGATCTCCTGTTTTTGCATCAATTTTTTTTTACAAGTTCCCCCTTACCTTTTGCTTTTGATCCCCCTCACCATACTCACCTTTTGCTTTTGATCCCCCTGACCATACACTATCTCCCTGATATTTTTCCCCCTTTTGGCATCATTAAAAAGATACACAAGCAGGCAATCAGCATAAATAAGTCTAACACTGCCAACTCATGCCACATATGTGCACACAACATGACAGAAAAGAGAAGCTAGAGGAAAAAAACATTGTACAGGCAAAAAGAGGAGCTGTTTCATTGATATTAACAATGGACTGAGCAAAACAGGAGCAGTAATGGTGAAATTCAGCATGCTATCACAAAAAGAGAAACAAAAAGAAAACAACAGCCACAAAACATCAGAGCAAAAGATAGCTGGCCACTGAGAGGATCCTGGGGGGCACTAGAAGAGTGAGGCTTGGAGGAGGAGGCAGCAATGGTTTTGAGAACCAGGTCCAGTCGGGCATTTGCGGACAGCTGTTCTTCAAGCAGTTTTGCGTGAAGCTTATCATCTTCCTTTGTCAGGCGGGCAATTTCTTCATTAACGAAACTGGGTCTTTTAACTGCTTAATTGAGCTGAGTTTCCAGTATGGCATTCTGAGCCCTCAACCTTCTGATCTCTTCAGAAGCTGCATTTTGAGCATCGATCAGTTGCGAAATGGTCGAGATGCTTCCACCAACCCTTTCTACGCACTCACATTCTTCCAGAGTCGTTTTAGAGAAGGTTTGCTTGCGTGTGCCCACTCTGGGATTACCCAAGGGACCTTGTAAAACTTGAACACTTGAGTGAGGAGAAAGCCATATGGGAGCCCATAATTCCCACCTTTAAAGTTTGCCACCTTTTGCATATGATCTATCATGATTGCTAGCAGATTGATTGGGACAAACTCATCAAGAGCCTCTATTAAGACCATATCAGATTTTGTAGCAATAGACCGTCTCTCAGAACGAGGTAAGAGCACCTTATTGACCAGTTCAAAAAGAAGCTGATACTCAGGAAGTAACACCTTCTTATGCAACTGTTCCCCCTGCTGAATGGCTTGCTCTTTCATGATAGCTCTCCTAAAGTTGACACCACAGACACCTTTGACTGAGGACATTCCTTCACATGGAATTTTGAGAACCTTCCCCAATGCTGAAGCGTCAAGTACAATGTCTACTCTATTTACTAGCGCACAAATGTGATCCCCCTCAACAGTGAAGAGAGATGTGTAGAAATTTTGTACCGCATCTTAGTACACCAAAGGCATACTCCCCTGAAACAAGTGCTCCCAATGCTGAAATTCTACCATCTCCAGAATTTGTCTCATACCAGCCATCTTTGAATTGCTGGGTCAAACGTACAACCCCACAAGACTTTCTGAGTTCTTAATCTCTCCTGCCAAAGACCACTGTTACTGGGCATGGTCTTCAGAGAACCAGGTTCCCTTACAGTTTCCCTTTTTCATTTTCTAGATCCTTCAACAGACTTTCCTTTCCATCTTACTAGCCCCACAGTATCATCTTCAGACATAGCTTGCTCAACTGGACTCTTCTTAGACTTGCTGCTGCCCTTCACGGATGCACCATTTTGTTTCTCAATAGCTTCATCGGAAGCTTCATCCACAGACTTTTGAGCTTTTATAGATTGTTCCACTAAGGAACCGGGTTCCTTTAGAGCATTTTTGTCAACCCCACCTACTGGAACGCTCTTGTCAGTAACAAATTCTCCTTGATTTATCAACCTCTTTTTCTTTGTCTTGACACTCCTCCGACTTTTCTGCAATGTAGACTCAAGACCCTCTTTCTGCTGCAGCCTGATAGTGGGTGACTTGGAAGAAGATTCTAAGAACTTAGGATGATCAAGAGGTACAGGAGTGGGTTTACCTGGAAGAGAAGGTTTTTCAGCAGGTTTTTCTGGGACAGTTTCATGAGCCAAAGATTCGAAGAGTACTATGGTTCTTTCATCGCCTAGGAATGGAGTTTCTTCCCCCCTGATACTCAGACAAGAGATATGCTCCTTCATTCATCAGATTCTCAGCAGCGATAGCCATGATGTTATGCGCTGCTTCCTTTTCTGGTGACACTGTGAGAGCCACCGAGTCCAAAATAGAGGAGTTCGGATACTGATCAGGATCATCCTCAGAGACTTTTGACACCTGAGAGGTAACACCTCCTGAGTGTTCTTTGATGATATCAGAGGAATGAGGAGACATAGGGTTTTCAAAACATGGAAGGGAAACAGGATTTGACAGAAAAGGAAAAGCTATGGGAAATGAGGAGGAACCAGGTGTGGATACAGTAGTATTGGAAAGAGCAGAATAGTGAATTTCTAGGGATGAGTTTAAGGATGATAGGGAAGTGGGAGTGGTGTTAATGGTGTGAGAAGGAAGCGATCGTTCGATTGCCATTATAGGAGTATTTGGTAGGTAATTAGAGTGAGAGAGAAGTGAAGAGAGGATCACAGAGATACAGAAGAGATGAAGGTTCATGACTTGCTGTGAGGGAGAAAGAGAGTTTTATGGGAAGAAGGGCTAATGATGAGAAGAAAGAGAAACGGGTTCTGAACACTACTGAAAACGGCGGTAGGTTTGTGGGAAAACGTTATCGTGCAGAGGGGATGAAGGGATTTGAAAGACAAGACATGGCATGCAGACTTTGAAAAGTCGGATGATGTGGCAGTTGAGTTAATTTTGTTAACATTTTAGAAAGCATGCATAACAAGCACATTACTACTAACCTGTGGTACAGGAACCTGATGCCCGAACAGTTTTTTGAAAAAGATTTTAGCAGCTCTTCTTTCGTAGTTCATAATTGTACCTTTAGCTTCTATGATCGTCATGCGTGTTTACCTGCAACAGTATCGATGTGAGTTAGGCTTGGCCAGAAAACACTTTAGCTATTTTTACATGAAGGTGTTTTTCATAGCCAACTGATGGAGAATCAGGTTCTCTATTAGACTTTAATAACCCCAGCTTCACCTTGTTTCTTCCAAAATGTTCCCTACTCAAGACTTTGGTGAAGACATCTGGAATTTGGTCTTCTCTGTTGCAGGACTTTATACAGATCAACCCTTTCTCCACATTGACCCTTAGAAGATAATGCTTTACCTCAATGTGCTTGGTCCTCTTGTTTTGAACTGGATTCTTGATCAAGTTGAGTGCACCGGTGTTGTCACATAGAAGAGGCATACCATCAGAAAATACCCCAAAATCTTCCAGTTGTTGCTTAATTCATAGGGGTTGAACACAGCAGGATGCTGCAGCTACATATTCTGCTTCATTTGTTGAAAAAGCAACTGAGTTTTGCTTCCTTGTGCCCCTAAGAGATGAAACACGATCATGGCAAGTGAGCCATTCCAGAAGTGCTTTTCCTGTCCACAAGATAACCTGCAAAGTTAGCATCAGCATACCCGATAAGATTAAAATTGTCACCTGAGGGGTGATACAGAACCAGGTCTCTGTGTGCCCTTAGGGTATCTCAAACTTCTTTTGGCAGCCTTCAAGTAAGATTCCTTTGGATTTAATTTTGGATTCTATTCTGGAATGGAAATACATAAGGGACTAGGGAATTTTTATTTTTTTTTTTGGATTTTGATTCTTGTCTAAGTCCAGAATGAAGGGGAGTGATTATGTTATCAAGTAGATGGGAGCTTTTGTGTTTCCAGTTTGGGTGACTGGTAGAGGAACTGGGTAAGTTAATGGGATTTCCCTGCACTCCTTGTTCTGTTACTTGTGGAGTGCCTTGCACTGCATCTCCAACTCTTTCTTCAGCTTCAGTGGTAGTAATTGAGGTGTCAGGTTCCTTTTGAGAAGTGGAAGAGGATGTTGCATTGTCTTCACCTGTCTCCTTCATCTGACTCATCATATCAGCCTTCCAATTTGAAGCCTTAGATATTTCCCAGGAACCAAAGGTGGTTCATTATCTTGATCATTATTGTTTCCTCCTTTTCTAGAGGAGGGTGTCTCGTTGAATAGCACATGAACACTTACTTCCACATAGTGTGCCCTTTTGTTGTAGACTTTGTGGCTTTTGCTTTGTGGGGAGTATCCCAGAAGGATTCCTTCATTGCCTTTTGCATCAAACTTCCCAAGCTGGTCCTTCCCGTTGTTGAGAACATAGCATTTTCATTCAAAGGTTCTCAGATGAGCTGTCTTTGGTTTTCTTTCATTTGGCAGCTCATAGGGGGTTTTGTTCAGGAGGGACCTGATCATACACCTGTTCACCAAGTAGTAATTTTTTGGCGATTCCACTGTCGTTGAGCATTGTCCGTGCCATGTCTTCCAGAGTTTTGTTCTTTCTTTCAACAACACCATTTTGCTGTGGAGTCCTTGGTGCTAAGAAGTTTTGAGTGATCCCGTTTTCGTTACAAACTCATTAAATTTGGTGTTGTCAAATTCTGTCCCGTGGTCAGATCTGATGCATGCTACCTTCAATTTCATCTTCACTTGGATCTTCTTGACAAAAGCCATAAATACCTCGAAAGTCTCATCCTTTGTTCTAAGAACCAGTGTCCAGATGGATCTTGAATTTGGCAGACCACGAACTAGGTCCTTCTGAATCAATTTATTCAGAAGTGAGAAACTTGCATGCCTCAATCTTCAATGCCAAAGTTCTGCGTCATCATCAACTGACTTCAAGCATCTCATATCACCAACTTGTATAGATTCAAAGTCAGCAACAACATGTTCTTGTATCTTTTGGCTACTAAGACCACTTCGCCAGTTATCAGATTGGTAACTATGCACACTTTTGATAAGAACTCTACTTTGTTCCCTTTATCACAAATTTGGGAAATACTCATGAGACTGTACTTCAGGCCATCCACATAGTACACGTTCTTAATTGAGTGTCAAAGAGACTTTCCACCACCGAGAATGTACCCCCCCTCCTCCCTTTTTTTTAAAAAAAAAAGGATACATTCCATTCCTGCAGGGCTTTCAGCGAGGGACAGTCCATGGTATTTCTAGTCATGTGTTTTTAGCATCCACTGTTCATGAACCATTGCTGTCCACTTCTTCTCACTGTTCCCTGCACATATAAATCATGGGTTAGATTTAGGAACCCAAACTAGTTTGGGTCCCTTGTTATGAGAAAAGGGATGGATGAGGGCTCTTCTAGTCCATGCAGGCAACATTCGTTTCTTACGAGTGGTACCTGGTCCCTCTTTAGTAGTCACCTTTTCAGTAAACACTTTGTTTCTCATAAATGATTGAACCCTGGCCTGGCAGCTTTCCTTGAAGTGCCCATTGTTCCCACAGTGGGTACACAGCCAGTTGTCAGGAACAGTGACATACTTGCTGTGAGGGTTGTAGGGAGTTTTCTCCTTTTGGAACCCGATTCCCTGCCTGTTTCCCCTATTGTTGAAGTACATGGCAATGACAGCATCTGAGGACCAGGTCCACTTCAGAGATTTCTCAAGATCAATTTTTACTTTCTCCAATTCATCTTGAAATTGTCAATTTTCCTCAAGTTCACCACATAGACTGGTTTTCACATCATTTAATTCCTTTTCAAGCTTGATGTGTGTCTCAATAGCTACTTCCTTCCCTTTCCCAAGACTCACGTTCCTATGTTCTCTATTGTGTCCCTCAATGGTTTCCTCTAGGTCAGTGATTATCACTAAAAAGTCATCCCTCTCTTGCTCAGTAGCTGCAATTTTTTCTTCTAGAGTGTGTTTCTCATTGCTAAGACCTTCTATTGTTTCCTTCAAATCAACAACCACTACCATCAGGTCATCTCTCTCATTTTCTACACTATTTATTTTTTCATTCAAAACTTCCTTTTCCTTTTCAAGACTAGCTATGGTCTCATTTAGGTCCACTACATAGACCACCAGATCATCTCTAGATTGTTCAGCTTCTCCTAGTTCTAAGGTCAGGATCTCCTTATCATTATCAAGGCTATAATATGCATCAATTAGAACATTTGCTAATGACCTTAACTTCTTAGAAGAGTAGGATTTTAGATTTCTCTGAACATCCCTTAAATTTACCTCATCTTCTTCATCATCATCAGACTAAGCCATCAGCGCGAACAGTGAGTCATATTTCGTTGCTTTAGTTTCTACTGCCATCATGGAGCTGTTTTCTGCATCTTGTTCCCTTTCTGATTCACTGGAGGAGTCTCCCTAAGCAGCAATAGCCTGCTTCACAATATTGTCAGCTGCACTTTTTCGACTGAATCGTTTGTCTGGAACTAGGTTCCTTTTTGCTGCTTTGTCAGGGTTTTGCTTGTATTGCTCCTTTTTCAGAAGTGGACAGTCTTTGATGAAATGCCCTGGCTTTCCGCACATGTGACAGAGATCATTGTTCCTTGCCTTACTTGAACTGCCCCTCTTTGGTATACCACCATTCCATCAAACCATCTTTTGAAACCTTTTAATAAGATAGGCCATATCACTATCTTCTTTACTTGAGTCACTGCTTTCAGCCTTGAGTACCAGGTTCTTTTCCTTCTTTGGCTCTCTCCTCTCACTGTCTTTCTTTCTTTTCATTTTGTATGTCTTCATATTACCAATCAGCTCATCTATGGTTAGAGTTTGTAGATCTTTAGCTTCAGTGATGGCATTTACCTTACTTTCCCAAGAACCAGGTAGAACACTGAGGATTTTCCTTACAAGCTTGTTTCTGGGAATAACATCTCTAAGAGAATGAAGCTCATTTATGATGGATGTGAATCTAGTGTGCGTATCCTGTATAGAATCATCATCTTTCATCCTGAAGAGCTCATACTCTGTGGTGAGTATGTCAATCTTAGACTGTTTAACCTGAGTAGTTCCTTCGTGTGCGTTTGCAATGCCTCCCATATTTCTTTAGCAGTATCACAAGTTGAGACTCTATTGTACTCATCGGGTCCTATGCCACATACCAAGATTTTCTTGGCGCGGTAGTTCTTTTCTACGGCTTTTTTGTCAATATCACTGTACTCCTTTCTGTCTTTCAGCACCATTGCTCCAGTTTCTTCAAGCTTCTTCATAGAAACATGTGGACCATCACAGATGATGTCCCATAGTTTTGAATCTTCAGCCATTATAAAATCATGCATGCGAGTCTTCCACCAGCTGTAGTACTGACCATTGAATCTAGGAGGTCTATAGGTTGAATGTCCTTCCTCAAAGTTGGGTGGAGCAGCCATTGAGATCCATTCTAGGTTTTAACCTTTCGGAAAGAACCCGCTCTGATACCAAATGATAGTTTATATGAGTTCATCAAACTATAGAGCACCTGATCCTCTATGGGTTTCTGCTGAGAATACTTATGAAGCAGTAAGTAATAGAGACACGGGATTTTTACGTGGGAAAATCCCACTCAAGGGGACCAAAACCACAATCTACACTTGTAGGCTTTCAACTTCACTAACTTGTAATCTAACTACTACAAGTCACTTTGTAATAACTCTATTACAAAGACATCAACTTAACTAACTAGTGATACTCTTACCACAAGCCTCTTTGTTACTCTCTAGTTACAAAGACTTTAACTTAACTAACTTGTGATACTCTTACCACAAGCCACTTTGTTACTCTCTAGTTACAAAGACTTTAACTTATGACTAAACCTAGTCACAACATAAACTCGAAGAGTTTACGGATTTTGGGTTTCCTAAAAAAACAGCTTCTAAGAAAGCAGGATAGGAGTTACAATGAAGAACAAATAACAAGATTACAACTCAACTACGGATACACATAGGCCATTGTGAAACTGATCCTTTAGTGGAGTTGTCTTCTTGTTCTTGACACACCAGTGACTTCAATGCCGGATGAACACTTTAATGCTTTAGAGAATATCACTGAATGCACAAGTGAATATGTTGTGCCTTGCACCAGGTTGTTATACTACAAAAGACATCACAATGGTGATGTCAATTCTTGGTACATGCTTCTTCTCAATGAGATGTGACTACTGCACTGTCTCGTGTACAGTTGCGGATAGTCACTTTCTGCAGTTGCGTTCCAGCTGTATAGTTGACTTGTACTTCTGTCAGAGAACTCAAAGGGACCAGGTCCCTGTGGTGCTCCTCCTTGTAGTTGTTTACTCATCTGCTGGAGATTAGACTGGACATTGTTCATTTGAAATGTATACCAAGTGGGTCAGGTTCTCTATCTGGTTCTCAACAATAAGTTTGTTAGATCATCAAAACATAAGAAGTATAAGGCAAAGACATTGAAAATTCATCAACTTGGTTATTTGTCCCACTTTGGCTGGCTGGCAAAAAATGAAGAAAAAAAAAGAAATTGGAAGGGTTCTTTGATTTCTAACTATAGGAAGAGAGTGGTACTAATCTTTCTTGGCTATCATTCCCTTTTTACGTTGATCAAACAGAGTGTAAAGTATCAACAACCTTCTTTAACTTTTGCTAAATTGTGTGAAGGTAGTGGTGAAAGCATTGTAACATCTGATGTATAAGATGTTAAGTATAAGGCACATCACTTCTAACGTTCTCCATACAATCAAATATGAAGCTTTGGCAAAAGTTAGTGACGTTTCCAACATTTTCAAAACCAATCAGATGTGAAGTTTTATATACATTAGCAATGTGATTTCTTGCAAATCCCTACACATTCTTACAAAAATACTACAACGTGACTTCTTGCAACCAAACAATTCCAATGAGAATTGTTAAGACCTTAGCAACTTAAAATTTTGCGGATCTAAAGGAGTACGGTGCAACCTTTTCCAAGAATATCATACGGATTTTTCCTTACTCCAGGTATGTTAAGGCTATCCCTTCTTTCCTTTTTGGCATGATCCATATGACACAACGAAACGAGCAAGCACGTAAGTTTCAGAAATGATTCTATTCTTAGAAGTACTAAGGTTGCCTATGTTCCTGATTCCCCATATGTCCTACTACCATATTGTCTATTCATGGGTCTCATAACATTCCAAGAGATCATATTGACTTACTTCATTATGCATTGCATTCATTTATACATGTGCATATACCCTTGACTCAGACGGCGTTATATATGCGTATATATGTATATATATGTATATGGGATATGGGAAAAGGTTACGGCGTTATATATGCATCACCACCTGATCAGCTGGTATACGATGATAATTTTGCCACAGTGGCTGAGATGATATGTGGGATTCCCTCAGAGGCTTTATGATGTTATGTACGTACAGACCTATGCATTACGTGATATTTATACGCATATGCATAATACTATAAATATTTCATGATTTACAGAGCTATCCAGACTTACATGTTGAGTCCTTTACTCCATGTCCTTAATTAATGTTGACTTACTGCTATATTTCAGTTCCGCCTTACATATTCGGTACATTATTCGTACTGACGTCCTTTTGTTGGGGACACTGCATTCATGCCTACAGGTATAGACAATCAGTTTGACGAGCCCTCATAGTAGAGGAGGTTAGCATTCAGCGAAGGATCGGTAAGACTCCACCTCATTCGGAGTGCAACCGAGTCTACGTGTTAGAGTTTTGCTACAGACTTATGGGTAGGTCGGTACCCTGTCCCATTTTATGTCAAATAATCTTAGAGGCTTTGTAGACACAGGTTTATTATGTAGAGTATGTCAGAGGCCTTGATGGCCCATATGTATTCATGTTTTATGAACGATGATTCATTGATATAACATTTGCCCACTTACAATTGTACATTACGAGTTGTGGCTATGTTGGCCCATGATAGTTACAAAAGGAATGAATGAGTTACAGAGTGGTTCGCTCGGGCCACTACGTCACCGGGTGCCAGCCACGCCTCCCCAGGTTTGGGGCGTGAACGACTGATGTGCTGGTGTGCTGCAGTACTTCGCGATTGTGGAGCAGTCTCGCGATTGCGGAGAAGGATTTTAACTAGCTGGACTTTTGTTTTTCGTGTTACCGGACAAAGGGTCACGTTCGCAAAGGTTGTAGGCAGGTTCTCAAATTCCTTCCTTTCATTCGGCTTGGAATTTGATCATATATGATGTGATTGTTAGGTGTTGTCCTGATTTTCTTACCATATTTGGTTTTCATATCTCTTGAAGGAAATGACAATATATTTACCATAATTGGGTTTTTCTTTTTGTAGAAGAAAATTATAATTCTCCTATATTTGGCTAGTCCTTTTTCTTGTATGAAAAGGTTTGGACTTATATAAATTGAGGATCCTTCCTTCTCATTCAGGAGCATCCACAATGTAGCCATATGGGGTTTGAGAGTCGTATTTAGGGGGAGAACTTTACGGGACAAGTGTTAGTGTGTCACTTGTGTTTGCCTCTTCGTGAGGTTGTTCTCTCGATATTTTGTACTCTCTTTTTATATAGTGGATTGCTCATCTCCGCCGTGAATGTAGGTCAATTGAATGAACCACGTTAAATGTTTGTGTCTCTTTTGGTGGATTTCTCACTTGTTGTATGATTTATCGTCGTGGATGTAGCTTCTGCATGACAGCTGTTTTGAAGATGTCTTCTATTCGTGTGGTTCTAGGCTTACCCGCAAGTCAAGATTTAGAGGTCGAGCAGATGGATGTCAAGACTGCTTTTCTTCATGGTGATTTAGATGATGAGATTTATATGGAGCAACTTGAGGACTTCGTAGTTAAGCTTGCAAATAAGCATGTGTTTTGCAGAAAATTGGCAAGCATGAAGCCTGTTAATAGTTCCTCTACTTGAAGACACAATTGGCCCTTTGGGAGGAGGGGAATTTTTTGGGCACATGCCCATGTTATCCAGCCAAAGGCCCAATGGCCTAATCCTATTCTCTTTTGGTTTCTATTCCTATTCGAAATTGGATTCGGTTTTTTAATCCTATTTAGAGTTGGTTTTCGCATTAAGAGAAAGCACCACTCATTATATATGAAGAGGACAACTTTGGAGAATTGTTCTATGCTCATGGCACAAGTCTTTGAAAGACTTAAGCACATAAGAGTGTTTTTTGAGAGAGCTTTCATCAAGAGAGAAGAGAGAAGAAAAGTATTTGTTTTTGCTGTAGATTTTTATTCCGACCAGCCAACTTCAAATTACATTTTTTGATTCGTTAACCATTGGATCGGGCTGAAATTTTGTTTGAGTGTTAGTAACATCTTGTTCTTTGAACGGCGGAGATCAGATTTGAAAGCCCGTAGCATCTGATTTCAAGCCTCGAACAGTAACTCTAGTTTTGTGGCTTCTCCTCTTTCTTTAATTAATTTATCGTTGCTCTTGTTGCTATTGTTGCTCCGTGTTTGGCACTTGTTGTGTAGCCAATTTGGAGAACTTTTGGAACCCTCTTATTATTATAGTGGATCTTTTTGGATATTTATAATCCCATGATTTTTACCTTCGATTTGAAGGATTTGCCACGTTAAAATTTAGTGTTCTTTATTTTCTTTATTTTCGGGTTTGCTTATTCCTTGACATAACAGTGATATGAGAAAAACATGATATATATTTGGTGATATGCAAAGAGGTTTCATTCAAGATCCGAGAAGGAGCTTCAACGCAACCTTCGACTAAGAAGCAAGACACATTCGAAGTAAAAGGGAAAGAAAAGTCGCCAAAGGTGGTTGAGTCTAATTTTGACTCGTCTGATGAGGAGATGGAGATTCGATCCACAGCCCAATGGAGTTGGGAAGCTAAGTGTTTTGGTTGAAAAGTCTCAATGGGAGAAGCAGTTTGTGAGAGAACATACTTGTAAGCTACATGATAGCAGAAAAAAGTTCTCCTCTAGCTGCTAGAGATGCCACTGAACATGGATGTGTCAAATGATGTGTGCTCAAACATAGTAACGGAGATATAAGAAAGAGGATGGTTACGCTTTGACCAAGGAACAAAGGTCAAGGAGAAATTTACTCTTCTGAGAGAGTTGTATGCCAACTAGGACCCAAATCGGGGCGATTTTGTGTGGCTTCCCAGGCGGAAGGTGGATATTTCAAGTGAGGCAATAAACAGATACTACAAAGAAACCAATCATGCAATATCAGACTACTGGAGGAAGGAGTAGAAATCTAACTTATCACACATGCTTAAGGTGTTTTGTGGGGATCCGAGTATTGCAAAGTGGAGAAAGATATATGTCTTGGCAAAGACATTCATGAACAGGATGGCTCGAGTTTGACTAAATTGGATATACAACAAATGAATGCCAGCTACGCACAAGATTATTGTGATATGGGAATGTCTTTTTCTAATTTATGCTTTGACATAGGTCTATGTGAGTATTAGAGAGATGATGAGGAGTCGGATGTCTCAGACTAGCAGTAGGGAATCTACTTTGTGCACACTTTGACGACACTACTAGAGAATTACAAGTTGTACGAGAAGGGAAATATGATGCTAGATGCGTAGGACAAGGAACTGCATGATATATTCTATGTCCATGACCTAAATGAAGAGAACTTCTAGAAAAAATGCCATGGTGATGAGACCACAATCATGGAGGATGAGCAATTGAGAGTGCATTCAAAGGCACGTGCTCATGCCTTAATGACTGCAGCAGACACCCAGGACTAGTGGATTCAATCCATTTTCGATTACATGCTCGCCGTCTATAAAAAGACGTAGCCAAAAAGGTCTCAAGGTGCTAACAGACCTAGAGGAGCTGTAGAGGATGGATTTGAGTGCTACTAATAGCACTCATTCTGATGAGCCGGAAACGGCTATCTACTGAAGAGGAGTCTAAGCAAAGAGAAGAGGTTTCTACAATTGGAAACCCTTATACTGGGGAGGGTAAGCTGATAGAGGTTGTAGACGCGTCTAGCGTCGCACTAGAGGATCCTGTAGTATAGGGGATCAAGGTTTGAGATCGGTCTCCACCGCATCCAAAGTGCACTTGAAGGGGTTTCTGACATCCACTCTAACTTTTATCCTTGTATTTGTATTATTGGTGATAGTGTGCAACCGAGGACTGTTGGCCCAAGTAAAGGTGAGTTTTGAAGACTGACAAAGGAACTCAGACATGGACCACGTCCATCCTAGTGAAGCACAGATATGGTTAACTCAAGCATGTGAGATGCACGTAAAGGAAATAAACTTAACTTAGCAGAAGTGATATCTCCTGATCCTGATCGAAAAGGTTGCATATTGGATAAGGAGAAGGACTCCTTACTCAAAGAGAACACGGCTTAAGAAAGAGGAGGAGTTAGAGGTTGAGATCAACTAGAACTCCTCCATCAAGGAAGAGTAGCATCAGACTTCTAGTCAATCTCTATTTACTAACTCCATAAATATCAGTGTTGTTCTTTTACAGGTAACTCACATAAACAGAAATTAAACGTGAATTGAGAGCAAAATAGCAAGGCAATTTTGCAAGCAATTCATATGTGATTCAAGCGTGCAAACCTGAAGCTACTTGAACCAGATAGAAGAACCAGTTCCAAGTGTCTGTCTTTTATTCTAGTTCAATTGTAGTAGGTATTTTCATATTGTACCTTTCAGCTTTATCTAGAAACAATTGTATTAGGTACTTAGATTTCAAGTTAGAGTTAACTTGAAGTTGTCGCAACAGTTGAGGCTGTGTGCTACAACGAGATTAGAGTTAATCCTAGGTTTACAAAAGTGTTTTGTAAATGCAGTTTTTGGCTCAGTGATTTTAGTGGAAAGTTTGGAAAATCCTACTGGAAAGTAGGTCATGGTTTTTTCACCTTTTGAGCCACGTATTTTCCACGTAAAATCTTTGTGTTCTTTAATTTCTGTACTTATTATTCCGCAACAGTAGTAGTTGGAACACATAGAAGAACCAGGTCCTTCCATAAATAATTTAAGCGAAAAATTGGACACCACACAAATCACCCCCCCCCCCTCTTGTGTGGTATTGAAGTATAAAACGTCAATTGGTATCAGAGCAGGTTATCCTTGAAGAGGCTAACACCTAGGAACAGATCAAGATGAGTGCACCACCTGGAAACTGGGAAGGACAATCCACTGCTAGGCCTCCACTCTTTAATGGCCAGTACTACTCCTGGTGGAAAAACAGGATGAGAGATCACATCATTGGAGAGGACTATGAACTTGGGACATTGTTACTGATGGTCCCCTGGCTACCATGAAGAAGAATGCTGAAGTAGTGGATGTGCCAAAGACTAGAGCTGACTGCAGTGGTGAGGACTTGAGGAAGTTGGAAAAGAATGCTAAGGCCAAGAAACGGCTTGTGCGTGGACTTGGTCCAGATGAGTACAGCAGAATTCAAAGTTGTACTACTGCTAAGGAAATTTGGGACACTTTGCAAGTGGCTCACGAAGGAACTCCTCAAGTGAAGAGATCAAGAGGAACATTGATGTATTCTCAATATGAGAATTTTACCATGAAGTAAGGAGAAACCATCCAAGAGATGTACACAAGGTTCACAACACTAACAAATGAACTTAAGTCTCTTGGAAGGATTATCTTGAAGAAGACAAGGTTGAGAAAATTTTGATAAGGGTTTTGCCAGTTACTTGGGAAAGCAAAATCATTGCTATTCAGGAATCAAAGAACTTTGCCTCTCTCAAGTTGGACGAGCTAATTGGAAATCACACTGCCTATGAAGTTAGAAGGCAAACCATGAAGAAGGATGCACCCAAGAAAGAAAGGAGCCTGGCCCTTAAAATAGCTGAAGGTGCAGATATAGAGAAAGATGAAATGGCTATGATCACGAGGGATTTCAAGAAGTATCTAATGAGAGGAAATGGTTCTTCAAGAGTTGCAACCTTCAACAAACCAAGGGTCCCTGAAAAACAGACCAACGAGGGCTGCTACAAATATGGTAAGATTGACCACATGATCAAAAACTGTCCTCAGTGGGAAATTGAATGGAAGAAAGAAAGGGCTGAACGAAGAAACAGAAAGAAGGAACAGGTTCATCCCAAGAAGAACAAAGGATCAACAAAAGCTATGGTTGCTGCTTGGGGAGAGAGCTCAGATGAGGATTCAGAAACTGAAGATAGAGGTGAACAAGCACTGATGGCCATTGGAGAATCCGATGAGGAATCAGACGTAAGTGTGATTCATCTCAAAGACATGATCAAATTTTTGTCCAAAGAAAACCTATCTAAGTTACTGCTAGATTTTATTGATGAACCTGAGGTCATAAATAATGAGAAGGAACAGCTGTCTAGGGAATGTGTAATTTTGAAAGCTAAGTGCAAAAATCTGGAACTCAGGGCTAGTGAAAGTGATAATAAAAATGTTGATCTGAAGAACCGGGTTCTTGAACTTGACACCACTGTGCTAGAGCTTAGATCTGAAAATTTAAAACTGAAACTAGGAACAGGTAAAAAGAAAGCTGATCACACACATCTCACCTTAGAAGAAAATCTAGGAAAAATGAAGGATGAGTTGTACAAAAAGGACGAGCAGATAAGAGTCCTAAAAAAAGATCTAAACAAGGTTAAGCATGAACTAGACAGAACTTGTAAATAGAATAAGTCCTCTGATGCTCTATCATGGATACAAGAACACCAAAGTAGCAATAGGAGAGGACTTGGCTATGGGACCCCTACACCTAAGTGGGATCCCAAAAGCAAGTACATCGCACTTCCTGAGAACAAAATCTGCACACACTGTGGTAAGACTGGTCACTATAATAGTAAGTGCACTGCAAAAGAAAAGGCCAGTCAAAAGGACAAAACTTTTGTTCAAGGGAAAAATAGGCTGCCAGGATGGGCTAAAAAGAACAAAATTCACCCTTTTGCCTATAGAAAGGGACCCAAACTAGTTTGGGTTCCTAAGACTAACCCTTGATTTCTTTTTGCAGGTCCAAGTGAAGGGGAGCAGCCAAATATGGTACATGGATGGTGGCTGCTCAAAGCATATGACAGGAAGCAGGAACCAGTTCCTTTCACTTGAGAACCTAAAAGGAGGTAATGTCTCCGTTGGAAATGGTAAGAAAAGTGAGATCATTGGTGTAACATCCCGTACATTCGGACTAGGTGTGGACACATTAAATGGGTATTTATTCTTTTGGATATCCTTGTTTCCTTCTTTCCTGGAACATCCTTTTCTTCTGATTGATGGGACTTCTGTCTGAAATCCCTTGACCTAACCTCTCCTTGACTTGGAGAAAGGTGAGTGGGCTAGGATCGGGCTATTAGATCGAGCGTACTTCTTTTGAGAGATGGCTCTACTTCTTATAGATCTCGAAAACCTCTGTGTCCAAGAAGTACCTTAGCATGCCAAGTTTATGTCGAAGGTGCGGCTCAGGTAAGCCTTCAATCTTGCAATCTCATCAACATCATCACCAGTGACCACAATATTATAAACATTTACTATGCTAAGGCTAAGGCACGCTCGATAGCAAGAAGCTAGTGACTTCTTTCAGGTCATTAACTAGAACTTGCACGAGAGGGTTTGGTTGACACGAGCACAACAATCGGCGGAGCAGGATGGGAAGGGAAACATGAGTATAAAAAATCATATTTCTTCAATAATTGAAGGATATTTCAAGTAGAAGAGCTGACGTATTGTTTCACATTTGAATTTCTCTTACATTCTACGTTCCCGAAATGGATCCTATCAAATATTTCACATTTTCTATGATTATCTCTATTTCAGGTATTCGGGGAGGATCTTGTTTGAAGTCATTTGTTTATCACAGAACAAGTCCCCCTCAGTCACTGCCATAGTTGACCCTCTCTTCCAGATCCGGTAATGATACTGTTAATGAAATATGCATACAATAGCGGATTTCGTTATATTAAATTCACTATCCATTATGGTCTGATACATACAAATAAGTACTGGACTAAGTTCGGGCAGATCTCCGTCCCATTTCACGGGTGCATCGCACCAGGAATCCAATGCACTAACTCCTGGAAGCTCCATTATAGACATGATTTCTAAATGCAGATGTTAATAAACTTATAGACATGATTTCTAAATGTAGATGCACAAATTTATAGGCATGATTTCTAAATGTAGATGTGAATAAACTTATAGACATGATTTCTAAATGTAGATGAATAAACTTATAGACATGATTTCTAAATGTATAACGAGATGACCTATAAGCAGGATATCTATATGCAGACACACAAACGAAGATGATGTGATTGCAGGAATAAAACCTAAAGCATGATATCTACCCCACATGCATAACATGAGAGACCCTCCCCATTTTACTCTACGCCCCATAGTTATTACAAAGTTATTACAACTTGAATGAATCCAGAAAAAGTAAATTACATCAAAATTAAAATTCCAACCAAGGAGAGCCTAATTCAGACTCCTAGTCTGATACATGAAATAAACCAACTTCCAAAGAGCAGATTTCCAAAGCCTTTCTCTTATCTAGGATGTGTCAAAGTTCCAAGGAGCTTCACGAACTCCAGGCAATGCTTACACCCCAAATACCATTACAGAATCATAGTGCAGTGTGGAAGGGCCAGCCCTCAAATGTCCAAGTTCAGAGGGAGCTCAAGGTCCCAAAGCAAGGCTCATAGGAGGGGGGGAGAACTTAGAGTCTAGGAGTAAGTGTAAGTGCAATGGGGGAGATTAGGGAAGGCCATGGCAGGCCGGTGGTCATGCCCAACAATTGGGATGCTGGCACACCCCTGACCAGCCTGTCAGCTTTAAATTGGGGAGTTAGGACCTATTGAAGGTCGGGTTCAGCCCTGGACAGCAATTTGGGTGCTGCCAGGTCATGAACTTTAACTCAGCATACATAGGGAATGGGGTATGGGGGTTCATAATAGAAACAGGGTACAAAGAAAGAGCGGGCAAAGGGCATACCCAGCAATGAGACATACTGGCGCACTCTCCAGCCCAACTAGAGGCTAGGGGGTCAAAACTCAATTCATGGACAACAATTCTTGTTGCCATGCCCTAAGTCCCCACTCACAAATACACAGGGGGTAATGGGATACGGAACAAGTGTTTACAAGAAAGAGAATCAGGCAGTAGCATATAGGCATATTAAGTTAAATGCTAAACTTTACAGAGAAAAGAAAATAGATATGGATACAAGGACTGTAAATAAAACACATTGGGATGATGCTGAAAAATTAATTTAGGACATACCAGTTTCACAGAGACAAGTAAAGAGAGAGCAGTAGTCTTGTAAAAAGCCAAAGTGCAAACAAGAAGCAAGAATACTCTAAGTATGCCTTCAGAAAAGAATTGTGAAATTGTATAGTATGAAGTATGTTTTTAATTGTGTTCTCCTGTGTGTCTTTTGAAAGAGGGTCGTGTATTTATAGTGTGAAAGTCATGAGAAAATAAGGTAAGAAAATAATAGAAGCCTGATTGTCAATCAATTACATAGGACTCACCTTAATTAAGGGATTCAGATTCAAACGGTACAAACTAATTAAGGAAAGAAATTAAACAAACCTGTGTGCAAAGTAGCAAATCAGAGGCAAGTACATGGAAGTTATTTAAGGACAGGGTCTTTACAGTACACGGTTCATGCAAATAAGGCAAGAGAATCATTTGACAGCCAGTAAATCACAAAGGTCTGAAATTTGGTATGAGTGAACAAAGTCGCAAAAATAAAGAAGGATTTTACCTAAGCCAAATCATCTAGGGAATCAGTAAAAGATGGAAGGAAAATCAATCAAGCTATATTCAGAAGGAGGTTTACGCTAATTGCAAATTTAAAGACCAATTAGAGGGAAATTCATCATATATAAGGAGCATGTGAGTATGAAAGAAGAATGTCGTGTAAATCAGCATAAAAATCTAGTAGCAGAGTTTAGAAGAGTTTATCAAAAGTCAGAATCATATAAAACTCCGAAATTATCCTAAAAGAGTTGGGGGTTTTGAAATAAGAATCCTAGTTCAGGCAAATCACAAAAAGAGAGCAAGCAATTGGATCAAAACATGTATAGCAAAGCAACATGCAATCACAGTAGAAGGATTCAAAGCACACAATGGCAAATACTGATAAGAACAACAGGAGAAACATGCTTAGAAGAACCCTAAACAAGGCTCAGTAGAAGGCAGACAAAGAACCATAAGAACTTAGCAAGTAGAAAAACACAAGAATCGCCGGAAAAGATATAGCAGAAAAGCGTATAGGAAAACACAGCATGACAAACATATAAGAACATGCTAAAATACAGTAGAAAAATCTACAAGACAATAGTATAGAAAATACAGTAAGGGAAGAATGCAAAAGACGATACAAGGACACAGCAGAGGCAAACACAAAGAAGAAAAATCATAAAAACTCTTAAACATTTTCCAGAAAACCCTAAATCGGAACAGAAGGGTTTTGAAAGTAATTTTCAAAGGAAAATTTAGGGAAATCATTTAAAAGTTCAAGTATAGCATAGATACACAACGGATCTAAAAAGAATCGGAGAAAACCTCGCAGGGTTAGGGTTTCAGAGGAACCCTAGGATGAGAAAGGCTTAGAAAAGGTCCGATCTAAGTCGGATAAGGTCGGAATCGGACTCAGGAGGTTAGGATATGCCGGAGCAAGGCCGGAGATGGCCGGAAACCTTGAGTCGGCGAAGGTCTGGGTGACGGCCTTCGAGGTCTGGTCTCGAACCTTCAAGTATCAGGCACATGAGGGTAATAGGAGGTGAGTATAGGTCGTCCATGGCCTGAGAGGCCATGGATTCTGGTGAGTCGGGGGTTGAAGAGGGTGGAGGCGATTAGGGTTTCAGGAACATTCGAGAGCGTTTGAGAGGGGGAGGGTATTCAGAGGCGGCTGCCCGGTCGAAATGAGCGAGTTAGGTTAGGGTTGGGGGATTAAAAAAGGTAAGGAGTGATCGTGGCCGTTGATCAGGTTGATCAACGGCCTAGATTAAAAGGGGTTTGGGTCGGGTAATATAGATGGGTTAATGGTTGGGATTAAGTGGGATTGGGCTGGTTCGGAATTGGGCTGGAAATTGGGTTAATTAGGGGGTTAATTTAGGCTAAAATTGGAATACCAAATGGCTGTGATTGAAATGAAATGAGGCTAGCTTTTAAATAGCCAGTTTTTACCCTTTTTATTTTTTATAAATAGCAATAATAATTTTAAGATCAAATTAAAAGCACTGAACTACTTAATAATATATAAATATTAATCCAAAAATACTGGAAATAATTTCATAATTGCAAAAATATTGTTAATTGTAAAATAGGCTAAAGTTGAAATTACATGCAATTTTAGCTTTAAAAATACCAAATAAATTCGTAAAAATATGAAAAAATTACCTTAATTATATTTTGGTGTAAATATGGGAATAAAATAGGTTAATCACAAAAAGGATAATTTTTGGGGATAATTACTGATTTTGTATAGCCAAAATGGGCAATAAATCGACTTTAAAATCTTTACAAATTAGGGAAAAATACCAAAATTCTTGGGCATGCTTTTATATGCATACACATGCTATTTTTGAAAGTATTTTGAGTATAAAAATACATAGGAAAAAATTGGGTATCAACAATAGCTAGGCTGAAGACTCGTTTAGCAGAGGTTGAATCTGAGAGAGATGCTCTCAGAACTGAGCTCACAAAGGAAAAGGAGAAGAATGATGGCATTCTTCAAGACATGATGCACCTTCTCCGAGCCAAAACCCAACCCTCTAGTTCTTCCAAGCCTTAATTCCGTAGCCTTCATTTCTTAAACTTTGTCTAGACCTTTCAGTGAACCAGATTAGGGATTTTTCTTATTTTGCTCGTGATTTGACTGTTTTTGTTTCTTTTTGTGGATTGTGGCAGAATATATTCTCTATCAATGAAGTTTGCTGCGTTTGCTCTTGTTGGTTGTTTATCTTTCCTTGATAGTTTGAATATGTGTGGTTGATCACTGATGATTAATCCATGATTGCACTTGTAGTTGCCCCAGTGGCCATGAGTAATTTGTAAAATTTTGGGGATAACACTTTGTTTATGTAACTTTTCGATGATGCCAAAAGGGGAAAAAGATATTCTGCTTTATATTATGAATAAGTGGTGTTTATAACCTAATGAACCTGGTCCTTGATGAAAAATGAAAATTTTCTAACTTTGCATTGATGATTGAGCTGAGTTCTGACAGGGCCTAAGTGAATGAAAAGCACAGAGTTTGTCATCATCAAAAAAGGGAAATTTGTTGGCCCAAGTAAAGGTAAGTTTTGAAGACTGACAAAGGAACTCAGACATGGACCAGGTCCATCCTAGTGAAGCACAAATATGGTTAACTCAAGCATGTGAAATGCACGTGAAAGAGATAAACTTAACTTAACAGAAGTGATATCTCCTGATCCTGATCAAAAAGGTTGCATATTGGATAAGGAGAAGGACTCCTTACTCAAAGAGAACACGGCTTAAGAAAAAGGAGGAGTTAGAGGTTGAGATCAACTACAACTCTTCCATCAACGAAGAGTAGCATCAGACTTCTAGTCAATCTCTATTTACTAACTCCATAAATATCAGTGTTGTTCTCTTTTACAGGTAACGCACATAAACAGAAGTTAAACGCGAGTTGAGAGCAAAATAGCAAGGCAATTTTGCAAGCAATTCGTGTGTGATTCAAGCGTGCAACCTGAAGCTACTTGAACCAGATAGAAGAACCAGTTCCAAGTGTCTGTCTTTTATTCTAGTTCAATTGTAGTAGGTGTTTTCATATTGTACCTTTATCTTTATCTAGAAGCAATTGTATTAGGTACTTAGATTTTTCAAGTTAGAGTTAACTTCAAGTTGTCACAACAGTTGAGGTTATGTGCTACAACGGGACTAGAGCTAATCCTAGGTTTACAAAAAATATTTTGTAAATGCAGTTTTGGCTCAGTGGTTTTAGTGGAATGTTTGGGAAAATCCTACAGGAAAGTAGGTCGTGGTTTTTTCACCTTTTGAGCCAGGTGTTTTCCACGTAAAATCTTTATGTTCTTTAATTTCTATACTTATTATTCCGCAACAGTAGTAGTTGGAACACATAGAAGAACCAGGTCCTTCCATAAATACCGTAAGCGAAAAATTGGACACCACACAAATCACCCCTCCCCCTCTTGTGTGGTATTGAAGTATAAAACATTAAGGACAGTGCACAACTTAAGTGTGGGGTAGGGGTGTCAGATTGATTTTCGTTTGGCATGTACTTTATCTTATTTTATACATTTGATCTATTTATTGTATGTTCTTTATATATATATATATATATATATATATATATATATATATATATATATATATATATANTATATATATATATGATCATGACTTGAGGCCACTGTAATTGTACAACATTAGTGTAGTCTTTTTTTTTTAGATTAATCTCGAGTTCTCTTTAACCCATAAATTTTTCCTGTGGATGACAACTTTCATTTGAACAAGGTTTTTTAGGTAAATTTTTCAAATTTTCTAAAACTTCGAAATTTTCCCAATGATGAACTTCCCAGACAGATTTCTTGATGGTTTTGAGTCTAAAGAAAAATATAAAAAGATTTTCTTTTTTTAGAACGGACAAATGAATGGAAGAGCTTAAGTATCTGTCTATTTGACTTATTTTATGTCGAGGTTTAAGGCTGAGCATGTGAACTGACTACTCCTTATGAATTTGACACTAAACGACTTGGGAATACGTGTGGCCTTCTTTTGACACTTAGGTTCGTTCTTGAGTCCTCTAATTACTTCTTATGTGTCTAAACCATATGGACTGTGCCTATTTGTCTTAACTTAGGAGCCTGGTCTGAACCGTCCAGGGTGAGTCATATATTGTATGATGTGAGGGGTAAATCATATTTTTTTCCCATCCCTTGCTAGTGTAGAATATACCTCGTGTGTAAGTCAAAATAAAATGATTAGTCTTGTGAGTCTAGGAGTTGATATAGTCATTTGTTTTAACTTGTCATTGTGCCTTATTGCATACCAACACTAAAATTATCCTTGGTCAGCCTATATGAGCATGTAGACTTTTTCCTTGGCATCCACATTACATGTTGAATAATTATTTTTTTCTAAATCAAATCTTATTTAACCTTTACCTCAAAAAACACTTAAGGCGCTATAAGAGTAATGAATGAGATTGTGTAGCTATTAAGTAGAATCATAGAAAGGACAAAAGGTGCACTTGCATTATAAAAGAACCACTAGTGAAAAATACCAAAACTTGGAGAGTGAGGAAAAAAAGAGAAGAAAAATAAAAGTAAATACAAAGAAAAAAAAATGCAAGAACAGAAAAATACACCTTTTATCCATCTTGACCCCAGTCAGTGAGTTATCTATGTATCTATGTGCTTAAAGAAAGAGGACCTACTTGTGGCATGGTTTCTTCGAAAGGCGATGATTAGGTTATGAAGACTAGGTGTGTGAACGCGAATTATATTGTGTTAAAAATGTTTAGGAGGAGTAGTCACTATTACCCTTATATATCCTATTCGTCCCTTAGCTATGTTACATCCCTTAAAGATCTACTTGATCCTAGGCTTCATAAACTTAAATTAGTGGACTCCTACACTACGGGTAACCCTTTCGTACGATCTTGGGTGGCATGTGAAATTGTTTGCGAGAGTGAGCAAATTTTTTCGATATATATTCTTAAATTACATTTGAATTCATATTTGAGTGTGTGGACTACTCTCGTATTTTAGTTGTTGGTGAGAACACATGATATTTAACGGAATAGCAATTAGCAAGGTCCATTTTTTTTTAAAAATAAAAGATGATATTACTAAAAGAAAATTACATCGTCAATACATAGTCCCTGAGGACATTAGCATTGCTTAACTAGGCAAGTTTGTTACAAATACTAGATACAACATACTTAAAGCTAGTACTAGATCCATGCTTGTCATTTGACAATTGAGATTCAACAAAATAAGGTGGACGGGCATGGTAGAAACATTTAAAAGGTTTGAAATTTTTCACTGCTTTCTTCGCCAAAAGATGGGCCACTTCATTCCTTACCTGAAGTTATTTGTTAGGGTTGGGAGCTTCAACTGGTGCATTAACCACATGCATTCAAAGATTAAGTTAGAGAGGTTTTGGATGTTTCCATAGAGGAGATTTATGATTTCCGTTGAGTCTGTCTCTATCTCATCTTGGGGAACTTCATTTCCGGTGCAATTTTTAAGCCTTCTTGAAGAGCCATTAGTTCACTTTGCATGGCTGATGCTGCATCCGTTGATTTGCAGAAGCCAACGATCCAATCTCCATTGTTGTTTCTAAATACACCACCTAGACCAGCTTCTAGCGTGGAATTTGAAAAGGCACCATCAATGTTTAGCTTGACAATACCCCCTGGGGGTTTATTCCATTTGATCTCAATTGAAAATCTGTTTTCCTTGAATGGGTTTTTTTCAGTGAAGAAATTGAATTCCCAAGCTTGTTGTAAAACCTTAGTGGGTTGAACATCATAGTTTAGATTGTTAACATTGTTGTTGTTTCTGTTTTTTCGGATATTCCAAATAGAGAAGGGAAAAGTTGTTTTCCAGCTAGTAGCATGCTTGCTATTTTGAATAAATTTTTCTTTTAGACTAATCATCTAGTGAGGGAGTTATCTAATGGATAAATTGGGATACCCATATTCTTCCAAAAACGCCTAGTGCCTGGGAAGTAAAGGAATATATGTTGAGCATCTTCTGCATTTTCTCTATATACTGTGCAAGTGTTATCTATATTGATGCCAATGTGGAATAAAAAATGCTCTGCAAGATATGTGGTTATGCATGCATTGCCAAAGGAAGATTTTTATTTTGAGGTGTTACTTAGATTTTTAAGATCATAAAAACGATTTGGTGGGGAAAAAAGTCCATTATAATTGGCACCCCCGGCTCATAATAGCTTTTTTGAAGACCTTATTTGGAATAATTAGGAAGGTCCTTGAGTTGGCATAAGAAAGCAAGTTTTGAAATGGAAGGTATGGAGTCAATTTCTAGCCCAGATATAGTGATCCTATCCTTTTTATAATTGTGAGATATTGCCCACTTTGACTCGATGGATTTTGGTAGTTTAATTTGTCACTAAAAGGCACCATATAGAGGTAAAGTTTCCTTTTTTGTTCATCTCCACCATCAAATGAGACTCATGTTTGTAATATACCTTATGTGGGATATCATAGGTCTCTACTGATCTTAAAGTAGGAGTAAATTATATAAAGTCTACATATTGACTTCTTTGTTCTTCTCCACTCGCAACTGGAATTCATTCTTAAAACTAGCTAACATTGTTGGTCTCCAGTCTCCACTCTTAAGTAAGAGGTATATTTGTAATCCATAGAAGTCAACATGGTGATATCTTTGTGCCGCGTCTATGTTAAACTAGAACTGCTGTTTAATTAGTTTGTTACTCCCTCCGTTCCAATTTGTGAACCTGTTTGAAATGTGGAAAATGATCGCTGGTCACGAGTACTAACTGGGAGTTTCATTTGTAGTTCATATACCAGCTTAAACAAGATTTGTAATTCACATAGCAACCACTATCAACTAATATTTAGAGTCTACATAGTTATCACTCTCAAATGGGAGTAGTATTTCTACTCCACACGTAGGAGTGGCAAATGAGCGGATCGGGTCGGATATGGTTCGTGTCGAAAACGGATAATGAAAAAATGGATAAATTATCCGAACTGACCCATATTTAATACGGATAAAAAATGGATTAACCGGCGGATAATATGGGTTGTGAGCACATGATTTTTGCCCTATACGAACTACCCCTATAAAATCCCAAGAAAATAGATTTTTCTTAATTATTTGCCATTTTTAGGAATTTTTGTAAAATTTTATTAATTGTTTGCATTCTTGTGCACATTTAATTTTTGTTAAAATCATAAAAAATACCAAAAATACCATGCATGGCATTTAGGTTTTATTTTTACATTTTTAGGGTTAATTGGTTAATTATTTGTTTTATTAAAATAAAAATCACAAAAATGGCCCATTTTACATTTTACCTTTTTAGATTATTAATTTTTCTCTTTTAACTTAGGATTAAATGATTTTTATAATTTTTGTAATTAGGTAATTAGTTTAATTTCGCAATTTAGATTAATTTAGAATTTTTAATTTTAAAAAAAAAAAAGAAAGAAAAAAAAAAGAGGTAATTGAAAAGAGGGCTTTTTAATCGAAATTGGGCTGCCCCATATCCAAAATCCAATCCCAAATCCGCCCCAAAAACCTAGGGCCAAAATAGCTAACCCGGTCCAGGTCTCCCCATCCCCAAAACGACCCTGTTTCACTTCATTTTCATCACAGCCGTTGGATCTTGTTAATCCAACGGCCCGGAACTGGTCACTCAATTAATATATAAGTGTCCGAAAATTATTACCCCCCCCCCAGTCCAAACCCCCTCAGTTCCGATCTCCCTCTCTAAACAAACGTAACCCTAGCCGCCTTCGTGTTCTCCGCCGTCTCCGCCAGCAAACACCCGCCGGAAATCGCCTCACGGCGGTTCCGGTGTCCCAAACGCCACTAATTTAACACCATAGAACCCCCATCACCTCCTCGTTCCAAATCTCCCATTCGTTTCTTTCAAATCACCACCAAGGATCTCGAATCTCAAATCCGAGATTCATGCCCAAAAACACTAGGTGTTCCAAATTGCCCCAAATTAACACCCTATAACCCTTGCACCCCTCTGAACCCTAAACCACCTTCAATTCTTTTCAAATCAGTCCCCAATTTCTCGATTTTTAGATCTAAAAAAGCCAAGCCCTAATTTTTCATACTTCTCTGATTTTTGGTCAATCTCGAAAGGGTTGAACCTAAAACTTCCATTAGACGACTGTTCTTGTTTAGAACAGTCGATTAATGTTAGTTCAGTTCACATCACTTGCTGAAATTTGGTCAAAGTTCGTAGCTGGTCCAGTTTTATTTTTTTAAAAATGAACATAGGTAACTTCTTGCACTTTCTCTTTACATTTCATTTTCTTTTCTTCTTTCTTTGTTAATTCCTCCGCTTGGTTAATTGTTTCTGATTTAGCCGCATAATCTAGGTTCTACTTGCTTTGACTGTTAATTTCATTATTTGCATGTGTTATTAGAGTTATTGAAACATATTTAGGTTCAAGTTTTAATTAGGGTTTGATATTTTGTTCGCTTTGTCTTTGCCATCAGTTTTGGGTTTGAATTCAATGTTATTAGGATTATTTAGATAAGCAGCTTTTCGTTTATTAATTGGTTTAGTTTTAGGTTTAATTCGTATCATCATATTTCTATTTCAGCACTTTTGATTTGGGTTCTTGATATTTTCTGATTTTATCTTTGTTTGTCCTGATTTGAAATTCAGTAGAAATTATAGGGGTTTAATTGAACTAAAAGAAAACTTAGGGCAGTTTTCAAAAATGTCTAGTAAGAGAAAGCTTCTAGAGGAGGGGGCAGCTGTCCCTATTTGGTTAGCACAAAAATGTTGAGCCAATAGGGGACAGCCAGCTGTCTAGTTGGTTAAAAAGATGCCTTTTGCAGGCTGGGAATAATTCCCATTTTCTGTTTTAAGCACATGGCCTTAGAGGCCTATAAAATAATGCCCTCCTTCACTCTAAAATCATACTTTTAAGCATTATTCTCTGCACCAAAATTCTGAAAAAATACATCAGAGATCAGACCTTAAAAATACTGAAAGTTTCTGCATTATTTTGATTGAAATGGGTTGGAATTGTGTCTTGGTTTCTTTCTGCTAGATTTGTGATTTGATATAAAGCTAAACAAAGGTGAAAAGAGCAATGGGGCTTATATAGTACTGCACAGTCAATCGCACTCATAAATTTCACATATGATTATCATCATAACAACTATGATGGATCTGTTGTTAATTGATTTTGGTTTGATTACTGTTGGTAGTGATTGAATACGTAGTAATATGTTCTTCTATTGTACTCCATGTTGGGGCTTGAAACAAGAAAGGCCCACCCTAATAGGAACCGGATCAAACGTCGTGGGCCTCAATTTAGGCCTAATGACCTTTCATGTGTTTGAAATAAGGTCCAGTTTTGTTGCTTAACGCATATCTGCGTGAAAACATGTATTAACAGTTGGTTATTTCACTTTTAGTTAAGTTCAAATGTGTATTTTTGTGGGGTGTTTGGGCTTGGGTGTCAGCCCCAAACGAAGTGGCTTTGACCGCATGAAGCCTGGCAAGTGTTTCACGGTCCATGTCTGTTAGGTTCGATTTCGAGCCCATGCAGTCCTAACGTTCCCCCCCCCCCCTTTGTATGCCCGTTTAATAATATACTGGGCCATCTATTGGACCAGCACTTTGTCCACATTATTATAGGCCTGCTTTATATTTCCTTGCCCATCATCAATAGCTTTAAATCCGAGTTATTTGTGAATAAAAACGCCCTTAGGCCTAATTAAGTATAGTTCTTTAGAAAGGAGTGAGGTGTGCCATCCTAATTAAATCGCCAATGGCCCTCACAAATATCATAACTAGATGTTAAGAATGAATATTCGTAGAAAAGCCTTTAGGCACAATTGAAATACAATTGTGATTGTGTACACGTTCGCGTGACATAATTACGATTCTTAAAACCAACTCGGAGTATGCGTTCGCGCAACTTCGACCAACTTTCTTAATAATAAATTTGTTATTAATATAGTCCTCTTTAATTAAATGTAGTTCTTTAGGCCGAGGTGTGCCATTCATAATTAAATCCCTATGGCCCTCTTATTAATTTTATGACTTAGATATTAAAATGATATTCGTAGTTCGCTTTAGGCACGTTTAATATAACATCGTGGTTGTGTACACGTTCGCGTGACATAATTACGATTCTAAAAAATAAAACCGGAGTATGCGTTCGCGCAACTTTGGCCAAACTTTCTTAATAATAATAATAAAGCGTTATTGATTGTGGACACGTTCGCGTGACATAGTTTTGATGCGCCAAACAAATGGGTACACGTACGCTTGACCTGTTTTAAATTTCTTAATTTAAAAGGCAAATGCGCATAGGTTCTAAAATGAGTAATTAGACAATTTAATAAGCCAGGTATGATCAAAGCGACCGTGCTAGAACCACGGAACTCGGGAGTGCCTAACACCTTCTCCCGGGTTAACAGAATTTCTTACCCGGATTTCTGTGTTTCGCAGACATAAACAGAGTCAAATCTCCTCGATTCGGGATTCTAAACCGGTGACTTAGGACACCATAAACTATCCCAAGTGGCGACTCTGATCTCAAATAGTAATCCTGTTTCGACTGTCACTTAAATTGGAAAAACTCTCTTATATACCCTTTCCGGGGGTAGTAAAAAGGAGGTGTGACAGCTCTGGCGATTCTGCTGGGGAAAAGAACCCAAAACTACTGGTTCAGGGTTCAAGAATTCGAGCTTGTAATATGATTTTGCTTGGCTTTATTTATTGTTGATATTATTGTATTTTGTGAACCCAATGTGCTAATTGCCATTTATGTGCACTTTTAATATTGTTTGAATGTTATTAAAATGCTTTCTTACGCCACCCTTCTGAGTCTTCTAAAAATTGGCGCACACGTTCGCGTGGCCCGCTTTCTGTTAGAAGTCATACCATTTAGAACGAGGCATGGGCCAACAACAAGGCCGAGCAGACTTTAGTGCTCCCGGTACGTTGCCCCTACTACGGCTCGAGTTGTCCACTCGGGTAAACCCAGTCTAGAACACGACCCCAAGTTTAAACTTAGAAGAACATAACCTCATGACGGATCCCTAGTAGGAACGTTTGTTTGCATCACGTGCATTTGCCTTAGGGGACTCAACACAGGGGTTGAGTCCGTCTAGGACAGGTGTACCCAAAATAACAGACCATCCTGATGCATCTTACATGCTATGCGAACATTTATTTGTTTCGGCTTGCATGTTGACCGGCTAGGAAAGACAATCAGGGGAAAACCAAGAGTGGTGTAGAAAGGAAATAAATCCGGTATTTGAAAATATCCCAAAACTCTGCCGAATTTTTTTTAGGAAAAAGGGATTTGAAAAAGAAAAACACAAAAAAAAAAAGAAAAAAAAGCAAAAAGAGTCTTTTCAAAATAAGACACTCGTGTTTTCTTTCAAAATTATGTCAAGACCGCCCGAACTACGCAAGTCTGATTCCCACCGGATGTGGGATACGTAGGCAACCTACATAGGGTTCGGCCTCATTTTGCAAAATTAACCAAATAAAGTGAAGTCGTAGGTAGGGATCTGTGTCAAGAATAAGCCGACCCAGTTTCGGCGACATTCTCACCGAGATAGCCTTAGAATATTTTTAGTTGTCGAAGGGATATTTTCGTAGAGAACGAACAAGTCTGTCAGTAAGGGGTCGTTTTTCTAAGTGTCTTCCCCCAGCCTCAAAATTTACGTGAAATTGCGAAGGGGCCACATTTACGAAAGCAGCCACTTTTGTGTAGAAAGGGGAAAGGGTCCTTTTCTTTTGGGAGTCGAAAACTGTTTCCTCAAAAGTCTGTCAGAGTCAACCCTAACCCTAACAATTCACAGGTACCAAGATGAACATTGTCCAGGACCCGAAACTACTAGTCATAGAGCAGGCTCAGTTGCAGTTGCGCATGTGGTGGTATGATTTGGACGGAGATGGTCAAGACTGGGTGAAAGAACAGTTGGGTGCTCTCATTGATATATTGGAAATCAAACCACAGGAAGATTTGATCAAAGCTTTGGTAACCTTTTGGGATCCTGTGCACAATGTCTTTCGCTTCTCGGATTTTGAGCTTACCCCTACACTGGAAGAAATAGCTAGGTACATCCATTTTCGCCGGGACTTGAGAAAACAACAGTTGATATTCCCGAGAGCCCCATCAGTGCACAAATTCTTTAATCTTCTTACTATCAGTAACCAAATGAAGAAGGCTCATGTGGACAACGGGTGTTGTTCCTTTCAATTTTTGTATTCCAGATTCGGGCATTCGGTCGGGTTTGAAACACATGAAAAAGGATTGAACAACAAACAGGACAAGAACCTTTGGCAAATTCATCGTAGGTTCGCCTTCATAGTTGCGTTCCTAGCAATCATAGTCTTTCCAAATGCCGAGGGGACGGTAGATACCCGCATGGCTAGAGTTGCATAAACCCTTATTACAAAGAAAGGTCACACACTTGCTCCTCTAGTACTGGCAGATATTTATCAGGCATTGACATTGTGTAGATCCGGGGCCCAATTCTTCGAGGGTTGCAGTGTTCTTCTACAAATGTGGTTGATCGAGCATCTCCGCCACCACCCCAAGTTCATGAGCTATGGTTCAAGCAAAGATAATTTCATCAAAAGCTACAAGGAAAGGGTGAAAGATTACAATGCTCCGAAAGGGTTTGAAGCTTGGATCTCCCATTTGAAAGCTCTAAAATCAAGTCAAGTCGAATGGACTATAGGTTGGCTCCCGATGACAGAAATTATATAAATGACAGCCACAAAGGGTTATCTGATGTTGATGGGTTTGCGGAGTGTCCAGCCGTACGAACCACAGAGGGTCTTAAGGCAGCTAGGGAGATATCAGGTGGTACCTGAAGATGAAGATCTAACCACCCAGGTCATCGAACTCCATCCAGAGGCTGCATTGCCAGAGGCTTTAGTCCAGCAGGATTGGAACAGTTGTCGGTATCTGAAAAATGGCACCCATGTTCCAGATGTTGCCAAAAGGGAAGTGAATCTGAATTATTGCAGCATGGTTTGAAAGAAAGTCAGGTTCAAGCAATGAGCCAGAGCCCGAATCGGAGCCCGAAAGACCAGCAAAAAGACCACATGTGCAGGCTTTCGATGACAAAGTCAAGGAAAGGTTGGCCTGGGGAGAGAAGGAGAAAAAGTACCAAGCTACCATTCACACTCTTGAAGAGAAATTGAGAAACGTTGAGTTCAATAATGATCTACAACTGCAAGAAGCCGAAGGAGAAAGAAGGAAATTGGCCCAGGAAAATGAAGCCTTACGAGCTCAAATTCAAAGAATGAAAATCGCCGCCGAAAATCCGGCCAGGGGTAGACAAGATGAGAAGCTCATAAACGGCCATAGGAGAAAGGTGGGTGATTACGAGGCAGACCTAGAAAAGACTGAAAAGGAGTTAGCAAAAGCCCAAGCCAAGTTAGTTAAGAATGCGGAGGGACGGGCAAGTTTCGTCCGACAACTGAAAGAGAAGTACGACAGAGGAATGGTGGGTCTAAAGAAAAGGATCAATGTCCTTGAAAGCGAAGTGACCAAGCAGGCAAGAGATTTCAAAGCAGAAAGGGAACATTGCTATGCCCTGATGTCGCAGTTAGAAAAAGACCTGCAGCAACTTCAAGAGCAAAATCATACTGCAGAACAAGTTTTGGGGGCCCGATCTCAGCAGATTGGACGATTGCTACAAGAGAAGGGTATTATCAGGGAAAGGGTTAGGAGGATTGCGGACTACATTGTGATGAAATGCAACGAGTGTGAGGACATGACCCAGTCCATGTTCTTCGCTTCAGTTATGATTTTTGTCCGACAGATCATGGATGACTGGTTTCGTCTTCAAGAAGACCTGGTGCATAGGCCCGCAGCAAGGTCAACTGGAGCAGCAGTGGAAGCACTTATGTACTCTTGATTTTATTTTTCGAGTCTGTGTTGCAATTTCTTTTAGAGTCTGTCAGTCCATTTTGAGTCTTGTTTTAGTTTCTGAAAATGTTTAAGTCTGTAGGAAGTCATTGTAATCAGGATGTTTTAGTTTATAAAATTTGAAGAAAAAGGAAAATGCATCTTTTTATTTTGTTTATTTATTTATCTGCCCCCAGAACTACACTTGGTCTGATTCATGCGGCATCATGATACGTAGGCAATCCCCATAGGATTTGATCATAACCATAAAATGAAAAAGAAAAAAAGAGAGTGGGAATAAATCGAGGGGAAAGAAATAATGGCAAAACAAGAGAGGGAAGAAAACGCGAGAATAAAAGAGGAAAGACGAGAATCAAGCAAAGAAAAGCGGGATTAAAAAGGAAAGAGAGAAAGAAAAATGCAAAATGAAAGAATTAGTGAAAGTCGGGATGAAGCAAGCAGTCGTTCAAATGCATAATAGAAATGGTTAACTGCTTAGGTGCGTTGCATCCCCAACGTGCGGTTGCCTATCTGTTAAGCTCTTAATCGCTAACAAGTTTTCTTGTTGTCATCAAGTACAGGCAGGTGGTTAGTTTGTTCGGCATTCTGGCAACCCACCCGTACAACACCAGGTCTAAAAACAAGTTGATCATGGCCGGCCAAGAACTGGACGCAAGTGTTATTGATCCGTTGAGAGAGGGGGACGAGTCTGAGGTTAGTCTGAAAGAGGAGCTACATAAGTTGAAGCATCAGATGGTCGAGATGTATCAAGCATGGGTGAAAGGGCATCCCCCACCATCATACCCTGCCAACCCCGCTTTCATCCCACCATTAGCTCAATCCCAAGAACCTTCCCCTGTTGATTCATCCCCACAACATGCACCAGGCTTCACCCACTACCACCACTATCAGGGTACCACTTCTCAAACCCCATAAGCACCACCAGCCAAAACAATCCCATACCCCCTCCACCAACCACCCCTGTTTTTGTAGCACCCCCGCCAGCTACACTCCATGGATCCTCCAGTGAACCATTATTCCAGACCCAAGATAATCAGTACTATCCCTCAGAGCCTACTTTCAAGGCCCCAGATCATCACTCTTACACTCCTCGTTTTGACCTCCCTGTTGAGACCGAGAAACCGCCTAAAAACCCGGAACAGGAGGAGATGTTCAAGAAGGTAAGTAGCCTGGAACAATCGTTCAGAAACATGCAGGGATTGGGAGGCCAGGTGAGCGTAGCCTACAAAGATCTATGTCTATTTCCTGATGTTCAGTTGCCTGTTAGATTCAAGATGCCTAAATTCGACCTATATGACGGGCACGGAGACCCGGTGGCCCACTTGAGGGGATTCTGTAGCAAAATAAGAGGAGCTGGAGGTAGAGATAAGCTGTTAATGGCATACTTCAGCCAGAGTCTGAGCAGCGCGGCATTAGAATGGTACACACGTCATGATCACAGCAGATGGCATACCTGGGATGATTTGGCCCAAGCATTCGCGCGGCACTTCCAATACAACATAGAAATCGTTCCAGATCTTTTGTCCCTGACTAAGATAGAGAAGAAACCAGGAGAAAGTTTCAGAGAATATGGTTTTCACTGGAGAGAACAAGCGGCAAGAGTCAACCCTCCAATGGAGGAAAATGAAATGGTGGAATACTTTCTGCAGGCTCTGGAGCCTACATACTTTGGCCATCTGATATCGGCCATAGGCAAGTCTTTCAACGAGGTAGTGAAGATGGGTGGCATGGTGGTAGAAGGTCTCAAAATAAGCAAAATCATGAGCTACTCGGCCATCAAAGCAACCACCCAAGCCATCCAGAATGGTACCGGAGAAGTGATCGGAAAGAAGAAGAAAGAGGATGTCGCAACAGTTGACTCAGGATCGTGGCTTGGTCCGAGGGGCGCACCACACCATTACACCCAGCCTCGACCCCATCACCGAACCTACACCCAAACCCCATATAACCCACCTCAACACTACTTCCCATCACCGGACCCTCAGTATTCTGTCCACCACGCCCAATCATACACTCAACCTCCTTCTTACCCACAGTGGCGTGCCCCAGACCCACAAAACACCTACCCAACTCCACAAAATGCTTACCCACCTCCACGAGCCTACCGTAACCCTACCGGTCCAGGTTTCCAGCCCAAGCCAGTATTCAGGAACGAGAGGTTGCAGCGGAAGAAAACTTTCACCCCGTTGGGGGAGTCTTATACCAGCTTATTCGAGAGATTGAGGCAATTGGATGTGTTGAGGCCAATTGAGTCGAAATTTCCAAACCCTCCTCCAAAGAATCTGAATTACTCCCTGAGCTGTGCATATTGTTCTGGTACTCCGGGGCATGATACAGAAAAGTGTTGGCACTGGAAGAATGCCATCCAAGAGCTCATCGACACAAACCAGATTGTGGTCTAAACTCCGGAAGCACCCAACATCAATCAGAACCCATTGCCAACTCATGATGAAACAAACATGATCGAGATAGTACACAAGGAGGGGGAGCCCAAGAAGCCATCATAATCTGTTATGATGATTTGGTCTAGTGAGGCCAAGCCAGTCAAGGAAACAATTGTCACAAAACCAATGGTTGAAGGAGCAGCAAACAAGTTGAGCATGCCAAACAGTGAACCATCTGTGGTAGTTGAGAAGAGATCCCCAAGTGATGCTGTACCAAAGCAAGAAAAGTCAAAGGTGATCGTGCTAGGGTTGGCGAATAAGCCTATCATAGTTGTGGAGGGTGCCCGTACGGACCCTATCATCATCAAACCTGTAACCCAGCTGTCGTTGATCAGCACCAAGGCTATCCCATGGAGCTATGAACGGGTGATAGTAACCTATAAGGGGAAGGAAGTGACAGAAGAAGTCAATGAGGCCCAGGGATTAACTCGTTTGGGGAGATGCTTTGCCCCAGAAAGAGTTGAGGAAGACGCGCGCTCAGATTTCTTTGCTATTGTTGTTGATCCATTCAGATGAGCATCGTCGGGCCCTGATGAAAATTCTGAACGAAGCTCATGTCCCCGATAATCACAATGAACCATTTGGAGAAGATCGCAATAAGATATTTGAGGTGAACAGGGTCACTTTCTCTGATGACGAGTTGCCTGTGGAAGGTACTGAACACAACAAAGCTCTCTATCTTACAGTGAAATGTGAAGATTCTGTGGTCACTAGGGAGCTGGTGGATAATGGTTCTAGTGCAAACATTTGCCCTCTCTCCACTCTGCACAAGTTGAGGATTGATATTGAAAGGATCCGAAAGAACAGTATATGTGTCCGAGGTTTTGACGGTGGAGGAAAAGATTCGATTGGTGATGTAGTGCTTGAATTGACAATAGGACCGGTTGAATTCACCATGGAGTTCCAGGTATTGGATGTGGCCGTCTCTTACAATTTGTTACTGGGTCGGCCTTGGATACATGCTGCCAAAGCAGTCCCGTCCTCTTTGCACCAGATGGTCAAGTTTGAGTGGGACAGACAGGAGATTGTCGTGCATGGCGATGAGAGCTTGTTTGCTTACAATGATGCCTCCGTCCCATTTATTGAGGTCGAAGACGATCAGGGGCCTTGGGTCTACCAGGTTTCTGAAACGATGCCAGTTGAGAAGGTTCCAGAAGGGAAATGTATTCCAACTCAAAAGTTAGACTCCGCATCTGTCATGGTGGCATCTGAAATGCTGAAGAATGATTTTGTGCCAGGCAAAGGGCTGGGCGCTTCTTTACAGGGTATCGTGCAGCCAGTGTCTCTGCCTAGAAACTTGGATACGTTCGATCTTGGATTCAAACCCACGGCAGCGGATGTGAAAAGGGCTAAAAAGTTGAAACAGAAGGTGTGGGCACTTCCGAAGCCTATCCCGCGTCTCTCCAGATCATTTGTCAAGCTCGGTACCGTGAAACGCCCAGTGACAGCAGTTCCAAATCCAGTGGTTGACGTTGATGAAGAGTTAATTGAAAGGTTCCAGAGGTGGTTTGATGATGTGAACATGGTGGAAATTGTAGAGGGTTCCAGCAAAGCGGATGTGCAGTTTGTCGGGCCGAAAGTAAAATTTAACAATTGGAAGGCTACTCATCTCCCTACTCGGAGGGAGTTTTGGTAGTTTGCTTTGTTTTCCTTTCTATCTGGGTCATTCCAGGGTTGTGACCTAGATTTTTATTTTCTCGCTTGTTTGATGTACAAACCCTGTTATCCTTTATTTTCAATGAAATACAATTTCCCTTTTTCATCATCCCTGATAGTTTTTATTTTGTTTTCTTTTCTTCTTTGTACAGTTCTTTTTATGTTGGTTTCAATGAAATGACATACATGAGGAATCTTTGGCCAGGTCTTAACAGTCAGTCTAATCCTAAAATAATAATCCAAGAAATAGAGTGTGATGATGAAGCAGAGATTGATGATGATGAGTGGGTAAAAACCCGATTGGAGCAATTAAGTCTAATTGATGAGAAAAGACTGGCGGCAGTATGTCACGGCCAGTTGTATCAAAATAGAATGGAAAGAGCATACAACAAGAAGGTGCGTCCCCGGAAATTTGAAGTGGGTCAGCAGGTATTGAAACGCATACTTCCATATCAGGCTGAAGCAAAAGGCAAGTTTGCCCCAAATTGGCAGGGGTCGTTCGTGGTAACGAGAGTGTTGTCCAATGGTGCTTTGTATTTAACAGATGTAGAAGGCAAGTGTGTAGATATGGCTATCAATTCTGATGCAGTCAAAAGATATTATGTATGATTTCTTAGGTTTAAATTGTGTTGTTTGTACTTGGCGTGTTTTCAAGATTGGAATGATGAAGGCATTTTATTCTGCTATCTAAACACTTTATCCTTTGCTCCCCCCTTTGAGCCTTATTTGCTTTCTTTCATACCCCTCTTTTGGAATCAGTAGCAAAGTTCAGAAAAACAGATACAGAAGATAAATAAAGAAGAGAAAAGAGGAAAAGAGAGGAGGAAAAGAGAAAAGAAACTGAAAGAAAAAAAGTAAGTAAAGCAAAAGAAAGAAAAGAAAAGAGAAGAAAAAAAAGAAAAAAAAGAGAAAAAAGAGAGTGAAAAGAAGAAAAGAAAAAAAAGAGAAAAAAAAAAGAGAAAAAGAAAAAAGAGAGAGAAAAGTACGAAAAACAAAGCAATTCCTATGACATGAACTACGTTCGACCTGATTCCTTTTAAGGATACGTAGGCAGCCTCACGGTTTGGTCCCATCAAAATAAAAATGCTAAAGCCCCCAAGCAAAGAAACTGGGGCAGAAGTTGCGGTTTTGTAAAAAGAACTGATTCCAAAAGTTGTAATTTTGAACTCATTCAAGCCGTTTTGAGCCTCTATGATAACCTTTCTTTCTAACCCTATCCAAAAGCCCACATTACGGTCCAAAGAAAGACCTTCCGATCAATCTTCGAGGGATGCCAAGTTAAGCGAGTAGAGGCATGATTCATATTAGGGGCAACACTCCGTTCTATGCATGAAAAATGAATAAATGAGAGAGTCTTATTGGTGAAAACCCTCACGGGCACCGTAAGGCGACGAAAAGCTGAGAGAAATTAAAAATGATAGAGTCTTATTGGTGAAAACCCTCACGGGCACCGTAAGGCGGTGGCGAGTTGAGATATGAACAAATGAGAAAGGTTTGCTGGTGAAAACCCTTCAAGGCGCCGCAAGCCGAATGAGGTTGTTGACTTTGCAAAGGAATTGGATCATGGGGACCCCAGGCATAAACTGTGAGGACTGAAAGGTGATTGACTGAATGGACTAGGCTGATTAATCCAAAATGCATGTCAAGATCATTGATGCTAGCAGCCTCACTCAGATAAGTCCTTCTTTCTTTTTTTCGTCAAACAGTCCTTCTGTTCTTATTTTTCCTTTTTATTCATAACCCTCGAAATCATTGCATTTCATTTCCTTTTTGGGTCTGCTTTCTCTAAGGCTTTTTCCAATTTATAACCTTGCTAAGCAAACAAGAAGGGATTGCAAAGCTTATTACCAACTTCCAAATTGCACAAAGCGAAGTGCGGCCACAGCGTGCCAGAAATAGCATGATGCACAATGAAAAATAAGGTGTTAGCCAAGGTTCAAGTGACCAAGTGGTTTTGTGAATTATGGGGAGAAATACAGAGATTTGGATTGGAAAGACAGAAAGGTTAAAACATCAGGTTGAATATAGGGCGCTCAGGTCATTCAGGGTTCCGTGGTTAAGGTTCAATCAGAAGGTGAAACAACTCCTTGCCAGGCGAATGCAGTTGAGCAGAACAAAGAATGACAGTGGAAAGGCCTCCCTCAGCAAGAATGCCGCAAACTAACCACCACATTTTCAAACTGACAAGATTTTTCTTTGATTGAAACAGGGGCAGGAAATTTTATTTGTTCCGGAGAAATCCTCTGTGAGGAAAGCAAGTGCCAGACAGGCTCAGCCGTAAGTTTTCAATACCCTCCTGGAAAACGGGATTTAGTAAGCTTTGAGACCCTCGCAAATGACAAGGACAAGGGAATTTATCTTAGAACTTACTTTGATAACAAGAGTCGGTTAACACTCACAGATGTTCCCAATATCAAACTGGGCAGAAAAATTTCTTTTGTTTTGTCTGTTTTGTTGTAATCAGGCGCCCACCTGGAGAACAAAGGAAAACAACTCAAGTTTCAAGGGAAAATAGTTTCAAGTAACAAGAGAAGAGGATTCGAGTCCAGCAAACAGGCGCCCACCTGGAAAACAAGGGAAGACAGTCCAAAGGAGAAGCAGTGTCAAGAGAAGTGTTGGCCCAAGTTCAGGTGAAGTTTTGAAGAATGACAAATGAACTCAGTCATGTACCAGGTCCATCATGTGAGATACAGTGTTTATCAACCTATACATGTGAGATACACGTGAAGGAGATAAGTCTCAAGGAGAAAGCAGAAATATCTCCTGAACTGATCGAAAAGGTTGCATATTGGATGAGGAAAGAAAGTATCCTCATGGGAAGAGGACACAATCCGGATAAAGGATAGGGTTGGAGTTTGTATTGTTCAAGGACTCAACTTCGATGGAAGATCAGCAATTGAGTCTCAATCAAACTCTAATTACTAACTCATTAAATAACAGTGATTGTTCTCTTTTACAGGATTGCACAAACGCAGAAGTGAAACTAAATTGAAAGCAAAAGAGCGAGGCAATTTTGCAAGCAATTTATGTGAGATTCAAGTGTGCATTCCTGAAGCTACTTGGCCAAGATAGAAGAACCAATTCCATTGTGTTTATTCTTATTCTAGTTCAATTGTAGTAGGTGATTTAAAGTTGTACCTTTCCAGCTTTTGTAGAAGCAATTGTAATAGGTACTTTGAGTATTCAAGTTATAGGCTAACTTGAAGGTGTCGCAACAGTTGAGGCTGTGTGCCACACTGGGATTAGAGTTTAATCCTTAGGTTTACAAGAGTTCTGTAAATGTTGTTTTGGCTCAGTGATTTTAGTGGAAGTTTGGGAAAATCCTACTGAGTAGTAGGTCATGGTTTGTTCACCTTTTGAGCCAGGTGTTTTCCACGTAAAAATCTCTGTGTTCTTTATTTTTGTATTTATTATTCCGCAAACAGCAGTAGTTAGTATACCTAGAAGAACCAGGTTCTTCTAGACCAAATATTGGGTACCACACAAATCACCCCCCCCCCTCTTGTGTGGTATTGACATTTAGAACAACAATTGGTATCAGAGCAGGTTATCCTTGAAGAGGCTAACACCTTAGGAGAAGATCAACATGAGTGCACCACCTGGGAACTGGGAAGGGCAATCCACTGCTAGGCCTCAACTTTTCAATGGTCAGTACTATTCTTGGTGGAAGAACAGGATGAGAGATCACATCATAGGGGAAGACTATGAACTCTGGGACATAGTCAGTGATGGTCCCCTAGCAACCACAAAGAAGAATGCTGAAGGAGTTGATGTGCCAAAGACAAGGGCTGACTGTATTGCTGAAGACCTGAGGAAGTGGGAGAAAAATGCTAAGACCAAGAAATGGCTTGTGTGTGGACTAGGTCCAGATGAGTACAGTAGGATCCAAAGCTATACTACTGCTAAGGAGATATGGGACACCTTGCAAGTGGCCCATGAAGGAACACCTCAAGTGAAAAGATCAAGAGGAACACTGTTGTATTCTCAATACGAGAATTTTACTATGAAGGAAGGAGAAACTATCCAGGAGATGTATACTAGGTTCACTACACTGACAAATGAACTTAAGTCTCTTGGAAGGGTTATTCTTGAAGAAGACAAGGTTGAGAAAATTCTGACAAGGTTGAGAAAATTTTGACAAGGGTTCTGCCAGTCACATGGGAAAGCAAAATCACTGTTATTCAGGAATCCAAGAATATTGCTACTCTCATACTGGATGAACTAATTGGAAATCTGACTGCTTATGAAATGAGAAGGCAAACCATGAAGATGGATACCCCCAAGAAGGAGAGAAGCTTAGCTCTCAGAATTGCTGAAGGTTCAGATCTGGAAGATGATGAGATGGCTATGATCACTAGAGATTTCAAAAAGTACCTGATGAGAGGAAAGGGTTCTTCAAGAGGTACAACCTTCAACAAGACAAGAGCTCCTGAGAAACAGACCAATGAGGGTTGCTACAAGTGTGGTAAGACTGATCACATGATCAAGAACTGCCCTCAATGGGAAATTGAGTGGAAGAAAGAAAGAGCTGAACGAAGGAACAGGAAGAAGGAACAGGTTCAACCAAAAAGAAACAAAGGTTCAACCAAGCTTATGGTTGCTGCTTGGGGAGAAACCTCAGATGAAGACTCAGAAGATGAAGATGAAGAAGAGCAAGCACTGATGGCCATCGGAGAATCAGATGATGAACAAGAGGTAAGTATTCTTCATCTCAAAGACAAGATTAAATCTTGTCTAAAGAAAGGTTGGCTGAGCTATTACTAGACTTCATTGATGAGTCTGAAATAATTAACAATAAGAAGGAAGTTCTGTCTAGGGAATATGTGATCCTAAAAGCAAAATGCAAAAGTCTAGAGTCTAGGGCAAATAAGAGTGATAAAAAAAATGCTGAGTTGAAGAACCAGGTTCTTGAACTTGACAACAGTGTCCTAGAACTTAGGTCTGAAAACTTAAAACTGAAACTAGGAACAGGAAAGAAGAAAGCTGATCACACATATCTCACTCTAGAAGAAAATTTTGGAAAAATGAAAGATGAATTCATCAAAGTCTTAAAGGAAGATCTAGGAAAGGCGAAACATGAACTAGACAGAACTTGCAAGTGGAACAAGGCTTCTGATGCACTCTTGGTTGAAGAGCATCACAGTAGCAACAAGAGAGGACTTGGCTATGGGACTCAAGCACCAAAATGGGACCCTAAAAGCAAGTACCTCACACTTCCTGAAAACAAAATATGCACACACTGTGGCAAGACTGGTCATTACAAAAATGAATGTAATGCAAAAGTAAAGGCCAGTCAAAAGAACAAAGCCTTTATTCAAGAAAAAGGTAAGCTGCCTGGATGGGCAAGAAGGAATTTGATTCACCCTTTTGCTTATAGAAAGGGACCCAAACTAGTTTGGGTTCCTAAGACTAACCCCTGATTTCCTTTTGCAGGTCCAAGTGAAGGGGAGGAGCCAAATATGGTATATGGATAGTGGCTGCTCAAAACATATGACTGGGGACAAAGACCAGTTCCTTTCACTTGAGGACTTAAAAGGAGGTAATGTCTCCTTTGGTAATGGAAAGAAAGGTGAGATCATTAGGGTTGGAAAGGTAGGCAAAACAGATTCTCATTCCATAGAGAATGTCTACCTGATAGATGGCCTGAAATATAGCTTAATAAGTGTGCCACAATTGTGTGACAGAGGTAACCTTGTGGCTTTTACCTCCACCAAATGCTTTGTGATTAACCTTATCACTGACAAGATTGTTTTGCAGGGAAAAAGAGTTAACAATATTTATATTGTAGATCTGTCCACTCTTTCAGAAAAGGAACTCACTTGTTTAAGTGTGTTGGTTAATGATCCCCTCCTATGGCACAAAAGACTTGGTCATGCAAGTCTAAATCAGCTCAACAAATTAGTCTCTAAAGACTTGGTGATAGGGCTACCTAATATCAAGTTCAAGAAAGACAAAGTTTGTGAGGCATGTGCAAGGGGGAAGCAGGTAAGGTCATCCTTCAAAAGCAAGAAAATGGTAAGTACAACCAAGTCATTGGAATTGGTCCATATGGATCTATGTGGTCCAATGAGAACCATGAGTAGAGGTGGAAAGAAATATGTAATCGTGATAGTTGATGATTATTCTAGATTTGCCTGGATTCTATTTCTAACCTCCAAAGATGAAGCATTTGACATGTTCTCTGCATTTGTTAGGAAAACTCAGAAACAATTACGAAATCAACTTGCATCCATTAGGTCTGATCATGGAGCTGAATTTGAAAATTCCAAGTTTGCTGAATTCTATGATGAAAATGGTATAGATCATAACTTCTCTGCCCCTAGGACCCCTCAACAAAATGGAGTAGTTGAAAGAAAGAATAGAACTCTTGAGGATATGGCTAGAACCATGCTACTTTCTAGTAAATTGCCTCACAACTTCTGCGAAGAGGCTGTAAACACTGCACGTTACATAATAAATAGATGCATGACCAGACCTCTGGTAGAGAAGACTCGCTATGAGTTACTTAAAGGGAGAAAACCAAACATATCCCATCTTAGGGCATTTGGTTGCAAGTGCTATGTGCACAATAATGGAAAAGACTCCCTAGGAAAGTTTGATCCCAGAAGTGATGAGGGAGTATTCTTGGAATATTCTTCACATAGAAAAGCATATAAAGTGTTTAATAAAAGAACTTTGTGTGTAGAAGAAAGTGTGCATGTAGTATTTGATGAAACTAACATTCTTTCTGAGAGACAGGAACATGAAGATGAAGCCATTGGATTGGTAAAAGACTTGACTGAAGCATCAGCTCAGGTCAAAGTGGCACCAACAGAAGGAACAGGTGATGGAACAGGTTCTTCCATACAGGGCAACCTGTTGGGGGGAAGAAATCAAAGTGGAATTGAAATAAATTCCTTAAAGGAACCTGTTCATGATCCTGTTCTTTGGCAAATGGCAGAAACATCTAGCAGAAGCTAGTTGGTTGTGAANGAGTTAACAATATTCACATTGTAGATCTGTCTACTCTCTCTGAAAATGAACTCACTTGTTTAAGTGTGTTGGTAAATGATCCCCTCCTGTGGCACAAAAGACTTGGTCATGCAAGTCTAAATCAGCTTAACAAATTAGTCTCTAAAGACTTGGTGATAGGGTTACCTAATATCAAGTTCAAGAAAGACAAAGTTTGTGAGGCATGTGCAAGGGGGAAGCAGGTAAGAACATCCTTCAAAAGCAAGAAAATGGTAAGTACAACAAAGTCGTTGGAACTGGTCCTTATGGATCTATGTGGTCCAATGAGAACCATGAGCAGAGGTGGAAAGAAATATGTAATGGTGCTTGTTGATGATCATTCTAGATTTACCTGGGTTCTATTTCTAACCTCCAAAGATGAAGCATTTGATATGTTCGCCGCATTTGTTAGAAAATCTCAAAAATAATTAGGAAATCAAATTGCATCCATTAGGTCTGATCATGAAACTGAATTTCAAAATTCCAAGTTTGCTGAATTCTATGATGAAAATGGAATAGATCATAATTTCTCTGCCCCTAGGACCCTTCAACAAAATGGAGTAGTTGAAAGGAATAATAGAACTCTTGAGGACATGGCTAGAACCATGCTGCTTTCTAGTAAATTGCCTCACAGCTTCTGGGCAGAGGCTGTAAAAACTGCATGTTACATAATCAATAGATGCATGACTAGACCTCTGGTAGAAAAGACTCCCTATGAGTTACTTAAAGGGAGAAAACCAAACATATCCCATCTTAAGGCATTTGGTTGCAAGTGCTATGTGCACAATAATGGAAAAGACTCCCTAGGTAAGTTTGATCTCGGAAGTGATGAGAGAGTATTCTTGGGATATTCTGCACATAGCAAAGCATATAAAGTGTTTAACAAACGAACTTTATGTGTAGAAGAAAGTGTGCATGTAGTATTTGATGAAACTAACATTCTTTCTAAGAGACAGGAACATGAAGATGAAGCCATTCGGATTGGTAAAGGACTTGACTGAAGCATCAGCTCAGGTCAAACTGGGACCAACAGAAGGAATAGGTGATGGAACAGGTTCTTCCATACAGAGCAACCTGACAGGGGGAACTAATCAAAGAGGAATTGAAATAAATTCTTTGAAGGAACCTGTTCATGATCATGTTCCTCAACAAATAGCTGAAACATCTAGCAGAAGCCAGTTGGTTGTGAAATCTCACAAGTATCAAAGTTCTCATCACATTGAGAACATTCTCACTGATCCAACATCAGGAGTCAAAACCAGATCACAATTAAAGAATCTGTGTGCTTTTGATGCTTTTCTATCTATCATTGAACCTGAAAATGTTGTTGAGGCTTTGTAGGATGCAGATTCGGTGAATGCAATACAAGATGTACTTAACCAGTTTGAAAGAAGTCAAGTTTGGCATCTAGTTCCAAGACCCAAGGACAGATCAGTCATTGGTACAAAATGGGTCTTCAGGAACAAACTTGATGAAGATGGAACAGTTACAAGAAACAAGGCAAGATTGGTGGTCCAAGGTTACATCCAGGAGGAGGGCATAGACTATGATGAGACTCTTGCTCCAGTTGCAAGACTAGAGGCAATCAGACTTCACATAGCCTTTGCAGCACATATGGAATTTACTCTTCATCAGATGGATGTCAATAGTGCCTTCCTAAATGGCTACCTGAAAGAAGAAGTGTTTGTGAAACAACCTCCAGAGTTTGAGAGCAAGGAATGTCCTGAGCATGTGTACAAGTTAGACAAAGCTCTATATGGACTCAAGCAGGCCCCAAGAGCATGGTATGAACGACTGTCAAAATTCCTGCTGGAGCATGGTTACAAGAGAGGTAAAATAGATAGTACCTTATTCTTAAGGGAAAAAGGTAAGGATCTCCTTGTTGTGCAAATTTATGTTGATGACATAATCTTTGGGGCCACCACTGACAAGCTAAGTAAGGACTTTGCAAAATTAATGGGGAGTGAGTTTGAAATGAGCATGATGGGTGAGCTTAATTTCTTCTTAGGCTTACAGATCAAACAAAGTCCAAATGGAACCATGATCCATCAGCAGAAGTATACAAAGGAGCTAATCAAAAAGTTTAAAATGGAGAAATCTAAAGAAATAGACACACCCATTGCAACTGCCACTAAATTAGATGTTGATGAACCTGGTTCATCAGTTGATCAAAGGTTGTATAAGGGTATGATTGGTTCACTCTTGTATCTCACTGCTAGCAGACCTGACATTGTTTTCAGTGTAGGACTTTGTGCTCGTTTTCAAGCAAATCCAAAAGAGTCTCACTTGACTGCTGTCAAGAGGATACTGAGATATCTAAAAGGAACCACTAATATGTGCCTTTGGTATCCTAAAGGTAGTAATTTTGATCTAGTAGGATATGCTGATATTGATTATGCAGGTTTCCTAGTGGATAGAAAGAGCACCTCAGGTATGGCACACTTCCTTGGTTCATGTCTTGTGTCATGGGCTACCAAAAAGCAAAACTCTGTGGCTCTATCTACTGCTGAAGCTGGGGTATGTTGTTGCTGCTTCTTGTTGTGCTCAATTACTATGGCTCAAACAACAGCTGGTAGATTTTGGAATTGAAGTGGGATGCATTCCAATATTCTGTGATAACACTAGTGCTATAAGTATGACAAAGAACTCTGTTCATCATAAGAGGACTAAGCACATAGATGTTAGACACCACTTCTTAAGAGATAACTATGAGAAATGATTGATTTCAATAGAATTCTGTGCTACTGATAAACAAATAGCTGACATCTTTACTAAAGCACTGAGTAGAGAAAACTTTGAGAGGAACAGGTTGGAATTAGGGATGATTAAGATCACCTAATAGGTCCAGTTCAGAATGCACAGTGAAAAAAAAAGGGAAAAATAAAATGAAAAAAAAATTGGTTAGGAGTTCTAACTATTGTGTAAATATCTAGATCAATTCTTACTCAGTTTCATACTTTAATCAGTATACTCCTGTGACATGTGCATATATGACTCACTGATCTCTTACAAAGTTTCTTTTATTATGACATTTGAGGCGTGTTCAAGAGAGTTCTACTTGAAGAACCTAGTTCATCAGTATATGCTTATGAGAAAGTTCAGGTATGTTTTCTATACGTTGCACAATTAGAAAGATTAATTTTTCAATCATGAGCAAAAGTCCTACATTCATCAAATTCCCAGAAATTCTATCCGTTGAGCATTGAACCAGTTTCATTCTCCTAGAACTCTAAAGAAAACGGGATTTTTGCCTAAAATCTAGCATCGCCTATTAACCACTAAGAGACCGAAATTCTAAAGAGATTAGACTTCTAATTGACTCCTGCAAAAAGCTGTCGTTACTGCAATTACTTCTAATCATCTTTAAATACTCACCACACCCTTCTTCATTATTTCATAACCATAAAAAATCCTCTCTAGTTCTGATTATCTTTTTCTCTCCAAAATTCCCAAATCTTCTCCAGAAATAATTCACCATGACTAATCCCCAAGATAATCCTGGAACTCCCCCACCAGTATCCCCTTCTAATACATCCTCATCTACACCCCCTAGTGAAACCCCAAAACCAAGGTTCCGCCGGCAGAAAATGTTGGCTAGAAAAACTGTAGCTTCTGGTTCTTTAAGAAAAGCTCTAAATGAGAAATTGAGGGCTAGCCAGAAGAAGGAAAGTTCTGCTAAAGAATCTGACTCCAGCTCTGAGTCTGAAGCTTTTATCTCTGCCAACGAAGGTGAAGAACATGGTTCCTCTGACACTGACAAGAATCAAGAAACCCCTGGTGAGGTAAATACTTATTTGGTATTTTTTGATGTGGTTGAAAATGTAGATAATAGGTTTGTTTTGGTTGGTTCTGTGAAAGATGTAAAGGGGGTTGAGTCAAGTAGGAAAGGAAGTAAAAAGAAAGAAAAAGTTCTTACTATCTGTGGAGGTGTGGAGGAGAGTGGCAACAAGTCAGGGGGAAGTGGTTCTGGGGAAGCTGCTGAAGGTCTCGTTCATCTGAGCAAGCAACAGGATGAACCAGGTTCATCTGTTGAGGAAACCCTAGCTGACATTCTGAAAAAGGTTGGAGCCAGCTATGATCCAAAGAAGCGCAAAGCTTCCTCACAAAAGGCTCCAACTGCTTCCAAGCCAAAAAAGAAAAGTAAAGTGTCATCTCCAAAGCCTACTGTCCCTTCAGTGCCAAAGGGAAGAGCTACTAGAAGCAAGGTGAAGCAAAGTGAAGCAGAATTGCATAAAGCTCTGGAAGAGAGCAGGAAGAAAAGAGGGAAAAGGGAAAGGCTAAGGTTGTGGAGAGTGTTGAGATTGCAGAAGAAGAAGAAAAGGAGATGGACCTGGTCCATCAAGAAAGAGGAACAACTGAAGAAGTTCTTACTCCCAAACCAAAAAGATCCTAAGACTTCTTCCAAGAAGTCTTCCTCTGCACCTGTATCTGTTGAACCCTCCTTAGCCAAAAGAACCAGATCTGCAGTGAAAGGGAAACAGGTAAAAATTACTGAAGAAGAAGAAGAATGGAGTGGAGAAGAAGAAGAGGAGGAGTCTGAGAAAGAACAGGATAGGTTTGCCATCTTTGGCAGGAGAAAAATTTTGAAAGGCAGGTTGTTGAAAGACCTGGATGAGCCAGGAATGAGAAGATTGGTGGATACTCTAGCTGCACAAGGGTGGAAGGACATGGTCCTTGAAATGGATGGGAGGCTGGCCAGGAAGGAGCTGATTGAGTTCATGGCCAATGCCACTGTGAAAAATGGGGTAGTCTCCAACATGGTGAAGGGTGTAAAAGTAGAGTTTGATGCAATCAAACTGGGTGAGATTATGGACATACCAAGTGAAGGGTATGATGACTATACAAGGCAGAGGTGGCCATGTCTGAAATCTCTCCCCACTGCTCTTCAAATTATTAGAAATTTCTGTGATGCTGCAAATGCTGAAGATGTACCTGAAGCCAGATTTGTTCAGAAGAGTGAGATGAGACCTGAGCACAACGTCTTATTTGAATTTGTGAACAAGTGCCTGCTGCCCAGACAGGAGAGGAGGCATACTGCCAACTATATGGACCTGGTTCTTATGGAGTGCCTTGAGAGTGGAAAGCAGATAAATTGGCCTGCTTTTATTGTCAAACTACTGGACAGGGTCATTAATGGATCCAAGGCACATGCAACTCCATATGGGTTCATACTCACAACTGTGCTGGACAGGCTAAGGGTGCCTTTGAAGAAATGGGAGATGGCATCAAGCAAGGAGCATTTTGGTGTTAGGACCTTATTAGCTTGTGACTATCCTGTCAATGCCACCCCAGTTGAACCTGGTTCATCTCTGAAGACACCAGTGAATAGCAAGGTTAGGGATTTGGTTCAAGAGTGTGGAACTAAGGATGCTGAAATTGCTAGGCTTCAGGCTCGTGTTGGTGATTTGGAAGCTGAAAGAGATGGCATTCGAGCTGAGCTAGCAAAAGAAAAGGAGAAAAGTGAAGGAATGCTTAAGAATATGCTCAACCATCTCCAAACCCAGCCCTCTAGTTCCTCCAAGCCTTAGGTCTTCCAGTTCTTGTTTTTGAACCTATCTAGAACCCTCAGTGACCCAAATTCGGGACTTTTTCTGTTTTAGTTGTTCATGTTTGGAAGTTTTTCTTTCTCTTTGTGGTCTGTTTGTGAAAACATATCCTAATCAATGACAATTTGCTTTTTCTCTTGAAGATTCTGATCTTAATAGTTAATTTTGTTTGTTGGTTGTTGATTAATTGAACCATGTTTTCACTTGCAGTTGCCCCAGTGGCTATGAGTAATTATTAAAATCTAGGATTCACATTATTTGTAACTTTTCGATGATGCCAAAAAGGGGAAGAGATATTGTGCTTTACTTGTTATTCTGAATAATGTGATATTTATAACCTGATTAAACCTGGTCCTTGATGATAAGTTAAAATTTCTAAGTTAAAGTGTTGATGATTAAGCTGAGTTTCACAGGTTCTCTGATCAGTAAAAGCACGGAGTTTGTCATTATCAAAAAGGGGGAATTTGTTGGCCCAAGTTCAGGTGAAGTTTTGAAGAATGACAAATGAACTCAGTCATGGACCAGGTCCATCATGTGAGACACAGTGTTTATCAACCTATACATGTGAGATACACGTGAAGGAGATAGGTCTCAAGGAGAAAGGAGCAATATCTCCTGAACTGATCGAAAAGGTTGCATATTGGATGAGGAAAGAAACTATCCTCATGGGAAGAGGACACAATGCGGATAAAGGATAGGGTTGGAGTTTGTATTGTCCAAGGACTCAACTTCGATGGAAGATCAGCAATTGAGTCTCAATCAAACTCTAATTACTAACTCATTAAGTAACAGTGATTGTTCTCTTTTATAGGATTGCACAAACGCAGAAGTGAAACTAAATTGAAAGCAAAAGAGCGAGGCAATTTTGCAAGCAATTTATGTGAGATGATCAAGTGTGCATTCCTGAAGCTACTTGGACAAGATAGAAGAACCAATTCCATTGTGTTTATTCTTATTCTAGTTCAATTGTAGTAGGTGATTTAAAGTTGTACCTTTCCAGCTTTTGTAGAAGCAATTGTAATAGGTACTTTGAGTATTCAAGTTATAGGCTAACTTGAAGGTGTCGCAACAGTTGAGGTTGTGTGCCACACTGGGATTAGAGTTTAATCCTTAGGTTTACAGGAGTTCTGTAAATGCTGTTTTGGCTCGGTAATTTTAGTGGAAGCTTGGGAAAATCCTACTGAGTAGTAGGTTGTGGTTTTTTCACCTTTTGAGCCAGGTGTTTTCCACGTAAAAATCTCTGTGTTCTTTATTTTTGTATTTATTATTCCACAAACAGCATTATTTAGTTAACCTAGAAGAACCAGGTTCTTCTAGAGCGAAAATTGGGTACCACACAAATCACCCCCCCCTCCCTCTTATGTGGTATTGACGTTTAGAACAACAAGAAGGCAATTCGAGGTTCAGCAATCAGGCGCCCACCTGGAGAACAAGGGAAGATGGCACAAGTTCAAGGGAAAGCAGTTCGAGTATCGGCAATCAGGCGCCCACCTGGAGAACAACGGAAAGCACCTCAAGTTTTAAAGGAAAGCAGTTCGAGTTTCAGCAACCAGGTGCCCACCTGGAGAACAAGGGAAAACAGTTCAAGTTTCAAGGGAAAGCAGTTTCGAAGGAAGATAGGTCAAGTTCAGCAATCAGGCGCCCCACTTGGAGAACAAGGGAAGACAGTTCAGGTTTCAAGGGAAAGCAGTTTCGAAGGAAGACAGTTCAAGTTCAGCAATCAGGCGCCCACCTGGAGAACAAGGGAAGACAATTCAAGTTTCAAGGGAAAGCAATTTCAAAGGAAGACAGTTCAAGTTCAGCAATCAAGCGCCCACCTGGAGAACAAGGGAAGACAGTTCAAGTTTCAAGGGAAAACAGTTTCGAAGGAAGATAGGTCAAGTTCAGCAATCAGGCGCCCACCTNTCAAGGGAAAGCAGTTTCGAAGGAAGACAGTTCAAGTTCGGCAATTAGGCGCCCACCTGGAGAACAAGGGAAGACAACACAAGGTTCAAGGGAAAGGAAAGCAGTTCAGGTTTAAGCAATCAGGCGCCCACCTGGAGAACAAGGGAAGACGGCACAAGTTTCAAGGGAAAGCGGTTCAAGTTCAGCAATCAGGCACCCAACTGGAGAACAAGGGTAAACAGCTCAAGCTTCAAGGAAAAGCAGTTCGAGAACAAAGGAAAGAAGTTCGCATTCCAGCAATCAGGAACCCACCTGGAGAACAAGGGAAAACATTCAAGTTTCAAAGGGAAGCAGTCCGAGTTTCGAAGGAAGACAGTTCGAGTTTTGGTAATCAGGCGCCACCTGGAAAACAAGGGAATTCACTTCAGAATGCAATTCAAGTCAGCAACAAAGGAAGTTACCTGGGAAGTACGAGTCAACAGCTCAAGATGCACCACAGAGCCGCATGAGCTGCAAGATCAAGTTTGAGGATACGTAGATAGGATTCTTGTAATTCATAGATCATAGTTTAGGTTAGCTTCTTTTGTTTTGACTCGGTGTAATAAGGAGTTCAGCAAGCAGTAGCAGTAGCAGCAGCAGCAACAGTGAAATCACAGCTTCTCGGTAGTCCCAGCTACCAAAACTTCCCGAACTACACTGACATGATTCCTTTATAGCCAAGGATATGTAGGCAACCTCGGAAGCAGGGTGCGGCCAAATCTTTCAAAAATGCTTCCCACGGAGTGTTCAAACGGGCAAAAATCACTTGTATCTGCTCACTTTATCTTTGCACGAAAACTCTTCGAGTTTCCGAGCAAAAAGGGGCAGCTGTGAGCACATGATTTTTGGCCTATACGAACTACTCCTATAAAATCCCAAGAAAATAGATTTTTCTTAATTATTTGCCATTTTTAGGAATTTTTGTAGAATTTTATTAATTGTTTGCATTCTTGTGCACATCTAATTTTTGTTAAAATCATGAAAAATACCATGCATGGCATTTAAGTTTTGTTTTTATATTTTTAGGGTTAATTGGTTAATTATTTGTTTTATTAAAATGAAAATTACAAAAAATGACCCATTTTACATTTTACCTTTTTAGATTATTGATTTTTCTCTTTTAACTTAGGATTAAATAATTTTTATAATTTTTGTAATTAGGTAATTAGTTTAATTTCGCAATTTAGATTAATTTAGGATTTTTAATTAAAAAAAAGAAAGAAAAGAAAAAAAAGAATAAAAAGAGGTAATTGAAAAGAGGGCTTTTTAATCGAAATTGGGCTACCCCATACCCAAAATCCAATCCCAAATCCGCCCCAAAAACCCAGGCCCAAAATAGCTAACCCGGTACAGGTCTCTCCATCCCTAAAACGACCCCGTTTCACTTTATTTTCATCACAGCCGTTGGATCTTGTTAATCCAACGGCCCGGAACTGGTCACTCAATTAATATATAAGTGTCCGAAAATTATTACCCCCCCCCCCCAAGTCCAAACCCCCTTAGTCCCCATCTCCCTCTCTAAACAAACGTAAACCTAGCCGCCTTCGTGTTCTCCGCTGTCTCCGCCAGCAAACACCTGCCGGAAATCGCCTCACGGCGATTTTGGTGTCCCAAACGCCACCAATTTAACACCACAGAACCCCCATCACCTCCTCGTTCCAAATCTCCCATTCGTTTCTTTCAAATCACCACCAAGGATCTCGAATCTCAAATCCGAGATTCATGCCCAAAAATCCTAGGTGTTCCAAATCGCCCCAAATTAACACCCTATAACCCGCGCACCCCTCTGAACCCTAAACCACCTTCAATCCTTTTCAAATCAGTGTCCAATTTCTCGATTTTTAGATCTAAAAAGCCAAGCCCTAATTTTTCATACTTCTCTAGTTTTTGGTCAATCTCGGAAGGGTTGAACCTAAAACTTCCATTAGTCGACTGTTCTTGTTTAGAACAGTTGATTAATGTTAGTTCAAGTTCATATCACCTTGCTGAAATTTGGTCAAAGTTCGTAGTTGGTCCAGTTTTATTTTTAAAAAAATGAACATAGGTAACTTCTTGCACTTTCTCTTTACTTTTCATTTTTCTTTTCTTCTTTCTTTGTTAATTCCTCAGCTTGGTTAATTGTTTCTGATTTAGCCGCATAATCTAGGTTCTACTTTCTTTGACTGTTAGTTTCATTATTTGCATGTGTTATTAGAGTAATTGAAACATGTTTAGGTTCAAGTTTTAATTAGGGTTTGATATTTTGTTTGCTCTGTCTTTGCCATCAATTTTGGGTTTGAATTCAATGTTATTAGGGTTATTTAGATAAGCAACTTTTTGTTTATTAATTGGTTTAGTTTTAGGTTTAATTCGTATCATCATGTTTCTATTTCAGCACTTTTGATTTGGGTTCTTGATATTTCCTGGTTTTATCTTTGTTTGTCCTGATTTGAAATTCAATAGAAATTATAGGGGTTTAATTGAACTAAAAGAAAACTTAGGGCAGTTTTCAAAACTGTCTAGTAAGAGGAAGCTTCTAGAGGAGGGGGCAGCTGTCCCTATTTGGTTAGCACAAAAATGCTGAGCCAATAGGGGACAGCCAGCTGTCCAGTTGGTTAAAAAGATGCCTTTTGCAGGCTGGGAATAATTTCCATTTTCTGTTTTAAGCACATGGCCTTAGAGGCCTATAAAATGGTGCCCTCCTTCACTCTAAAATCAGACTTTTAAGCACTATTCTCTGCACCAAAATTCTGAAAAAACACATCAGAGATCATACCTTAAAAATACTGAAAGTTTCTGCATTATTTTGGTTGAAATGGGTTGGAATTGTGTCTTGGTTTCTCTCTGCTAGTAAGAGCCTCAAAGTGTTCAAAAGATTTTTTGGGTTTTCTGGGTTCAAGATTAGCCTAAGAAGCTGCTTATTGATGTTTTGAGCTGTTGATATGTTCACATTTCTTGCTTGCTGAACTCCTCCTTCCTTTTGCTTTGTTTCGATATCCAGGTACACTTTTGAATCTTTGGAATGGGAGTGTATAAATGCTGATTGAAAGTTGATGCTCCAATGTTTAAGCTCCAGTTTTCTTCTAAGTCTGATTCTAGTTCAAGTAGTTTTTATGTCATGGTTTAGTGTTCATCATATAGTTTTCTTTCCAGCCCTAATTAAGCATGTTATAGCTGTTAATGGATATGTGATATGGTGGTAATATTCATGACTTTGGACATTCAGCTTAGCTCAGTGGTTTCACATGTATTTGAATGTTTTCTTGGTCATCATTATTAGAGATCTAATGTCATAGATTTATCATTGTTTGGTTCACCAGCCTTATATGCTGAAATCTATCTCATAAATAGCTTTGTTGTGCCGTGTATGATGTCTGTTTCTGTGAAATCAGTGACTCCTGCTTAAAGTGATGCCTATTTGAGGATTATTGAAGGTTGTTGTTGTTGAGTGTTGGCCCAGTTTGTGGATTTGGCCACTGGTTGACCAAATCAGCAAGTACTAAGCCAAAATAGGTCTGTTGTTGGAGTTGTGTTAGAGATTGATAACTCTATGTTGTGGATTAAAGCTTAGGTGGATAGACCATATTCACTTTGGCAAGTATTTACTAGTATATCAGTTTCATGAAAAATTATAATAGAAGTAGTTAGTGTCGTCTCTTTGAAGTTTGGATTTGAGTTTATTTTGGATTTCAAGGTTACTCCTGTACTGATTAGCTACTGTTTTTCTACATGATCTGTTTCTCTTTAGTTTGGCTCGAAGCCTATTCTTATTGGATGGCTAATGGTAGTTAGATTTGTGATTTGATACAAAGCTAACAAAGGTGAAAAGAGCAATGGGGCTTATATAGTACTGCACAGTCAATCGCACTCATAAATTTCACATATGATTATTATCATAACAACTATGGTGGATATGTTGTTAATTGATTTTGGTTTGATTACTGTTGGTAGTGACTGAATGCGTAGTAATATGTTCTTCTATTGTACTCCATGTTGGGGCTTGAAACAAGAAAGGCCCACCCCAATAGGAACCGGATCAAACGCCGTGGGCCTCAATTTAGGCCTAATGACCTTTCATGTGTTTGAAATAAGGTCAAGTTGTGTTGCTTAACGCATATCTGCGTGAAAACATGTATTAACAGTTGGTTATTTCACTTTAGTTAAGTTCAAATGTGTATTTTTGTGGGGTGTTTGGGCTTGCGCGTCAGCCCCAAACGAAGTGGCCTTGACCGCATAAGCCTGGCAAGTGTTTCAAGGTCCATGTCTGTTGTGTTCGATTTCGAGCCCATGCAGTCCCAACCGTTCCCCCCCCCCTCCCCCTCCCCTCCCTCCCCCCCCCCCCCCTTTGTATGCCCGTTTAATAATATATTGGGCCAGCTATTGGCCCAACACTTTGTCCACGTTATTATAGGCCTGCTTTATATTCCCTTGCCCATCATCAATAGCTTTAAATCCGAGTTATTTGTGAATAAAACGCCCTTAGCCCTAATTAAGTATAGTTCTTTAGAACGGAGTGAGGTGTGCCATCCTAATTAAATCACCAATGGCCCTCACAAATATCATAACTAGATGTTAAGAATGAATATTCATAGAAAAGCCTTTAGGTGCGTTTGAAATACAATTGTGATTGTGTACACGTTCGCGTGACATAATTATGATTCTAAAAACCAATTCGGAGTATGCGTTCGCGCAACTTCGACCAACTTTCTTAATAATAAATTTGTTATTAATATAGTACTCTTTAATTAAATGTAGTTCTTTAGGCCGAGGTGTGCCATTCATAATTGAATCCCTATGGCCCTCGTATTAATTTTATGACTTAGATATTAAAATGATATTCGTAGTTCGTTTTAGGCACGTTTAATATACCATCGTGGTTGTGTACACGTTCGCGTGACATAATTACGATTCTAAAAACAAAACCGGAGGATGCGTTCGCGCAACTTTGGCCAAACTTTCTTAATAATAATAATAAAGCGTTATTGATTGTGGACACATTCGCGTGACATAATTTTGACGCGCCAAACAAATGTGTACACGTACGCTTGACCTGTTTTAAATTTCTTAATTTAAAAGGCAAATGCACATAGGTTCTAAAATGAGTAATTAGACAATTTAATAAGCCAGGTATGATCAAAGCGACCATGCTAGAACTACGCAACTCGGGAGTGCCTAACACCTTCTCCCGGGTTAACAGAATTCCTTACCCGGATTTCTGTGTCTCGCAGACATAAACAGAGTCAAATCTCCTCAATTCGGGATTCTAAAACGGTGACATGGGACACCATAAACTATCCCAAGTGGCGACTCTGATCTTAAATAATAATCCTGTTTCGATTGTCACTTAAATTGGAAAAACTCTCTTATATACCCTTTCCGGGGGTAGTAAAAAGGAGGTGTCACAGCTCCTTTTTACTACCCCGGAAGGGAGTATAAGGGAGTTTATCCAATTTAAGTGACAATCGAAACGGCATTATTATTTAAGATCAGAGTCGCCACTTGGGATAATTTATGGTGTCCCAAATCACCGGTTTAGAATCCCAAATCGAGGAGATTTGACTCTGTTTTAATGTCTGCGAAACACAGAAATCCGGGTTAGGAATTCTATTAACCCGGGAGAAGGTGTTAGGCACTCCCGAGTTCCATGGTTCTAGCACGGTCGCTTTGATCATACTTGGCTCAATCAAATTGTTTAATTACTAATTTTAGAACCTATGTGCATTTGACTTTTAATCTTGAAACGAGTCACGCATACGTGTACTCATTTTGTTTGGCGCGTCAAAAATCATGTCACGCAAACATGTCCACAATTAGTAACGCTTTATTATTATTAAGAAAGTTTGGCCAGAGTTGCGCGAACGCATACTCCGATTTTGTTTTTAGAACCGTAATTATGTCACGCAAACGTGTACACAACCACGATGGTATATTAAACGTGCCTAAAGCAAACTACGAATATTCATTTAGAAACCATAATTATGTTACGCGAACGTGTACATAATAACGGTAATAAATTCAAAACGTGCCTAAAGGTTCGCCTACCCGGGTTACGGCCTAGCATGCTCCTAACGATCAAAGCAATAAAATAAAACTAAACGAAATATTCATGTTCTAATTTCTCTTTCAAGTTAAATGTCCAACCCCACGCACTATTTGGGTTAAAACAAGAACGAAACTTAATCCCAATTCTACTTTACTTCATCTAAAATTCAAGTCCAATTTTTCAAGTGAATCACATTAAGGAAATTCAAATAAGCAACTGATTTTCTTTTCAACATAACGATCCAGCACTAGAAGAGATTAGTAGAGCTTGATTGTTCCATATCACTAGAATGTTAATTCTAAAGCTTTAAAACCTTAATCTCCTAATGAGTCATTGCAACAGAATTCAAAACTCAAATCAGCCATTAAATTCATCCAAATGAGAATAGATCTAAACGACATACAGATAATAGTCAAGAGCACAAAATATCATCCGAATAAAGACGAATGTAATTCGCATTCCAGACATAAGGGAATTTCAGGTTTTCATCATAGATAATTTAGTAGGCGATTCACTGATTTGGGCCATTTAGCTCAAACTTTCATAATACATAGATCATCACCAGAAAATTCATTAACAACCACCAACGCAAACAAGACCTTAATATAGCAAGAGATGAAAATTGACCTCAAAAACGGGATCTGAGATGTGAACAAGACCTCGACGGAAAACTTCTACCTCGAACAGTCACCGCCGAACCAACGAAGCAGCAATAAAACTCAAACAAAACTCCATGACCGGAATTGAGTCAATTTCCATTGAAATCAGAAGAAGCGAAACTTTGAAATTTACATGAACTCCATGACAAATCTGAAAATCGAAATCATCATAACGAGACTGAAGCAACTGTATCGCTGTGTGCTTTCGTGTGTGTGTGTGTGTGTGTTTCTGATGAAGATCGTCGCCGGATTTCCGGCGAGCTTGGTGAAGGAGATGAAGGGTCGCCGGTTTTGGTGGGGGTGACGGCTCTAGGTGTTCTAGGTTCCTTGAGGGGTGTTCAAGGCTGGAGAGATGCTGGCCAGCGATGGTTGTGGGGATCGATGAGGGGGTGACCGGCGATGGGGTCGGAGATGGTCAATCTCTGTTGAAGAAACCGACGACAGGGGGGGAACCCTTTGTAAGGTGTCTTTTATATTTCACAGACGTAACAATTAACAGTACCTTTTTTACATTATCAATAACAGAAGTAAACTCTTGAATGAATTATTACATAAATCGAGTTTCGACCTAACTTCTATAAGAATAATGTAGATGAATTTAATAAGAAGTTCTGATTTATTATCCAAAATAATCGCACATTAGCCCGGCGAATAATAATCTTTATACTAGCTACTTAGCTAGTTCTTGAATATATAACTTGATTAGTTACAGTTAATTGGCTCAATGATTTCTCGTTTGATATTTTGGATTTGAGATTATCATTTTAAACAGTGATTGAAATTGAATAAGTGATTATAGGATTCTTGAACATGATCTTAACCACCCATCCCTTGACAGTGATTAATACGAAGAAGAAAATTGGACCTCTATCTACCACCGATGGAACCTTTAGCTAATAGGAGCATTTTTAGCAATCAAGACAGAAGCATTATGAGCAGCGTGTGTTTGGTAGTACGGAAAATATTTTTCAGGAATATTCTTTTTTGGTATTTATAGGTAACAGAAAATACTTTTTGAAAAATATATAATTTAGACAAATACTATGGGAGACGAAACGGGTAAGGCCGGAGAAGGGTGATACGTCGGGATCTCGGGGCCGGAATGGCGATGGCGAGGGTGGAGGTGGGGAGTTGGATGGGTGGGATGGGTGGGGGAGGAATGGATGGAGGTGGGGCGGGGTGGGGTTAGGAATAGGGTGGGGGTGAAAAGGTTAAAAAGAGTTTCGAAAAATATTATCCTCCTTTGGTAGGAAATCATTTAAATGAATTCACGGGAAAAATAGTTTTTTCAAAACATTTAAACCGAA
>NC_031990.1:83676257-83680040 GCF_001879085.1 Nicotiana attenuata
GATAAAGGATAAGTAGTACCAAATAATAGCAGCAGGGAATACAATACCTGAGGCAAACACAACCACATAACGTAATAGAAATCTAAGAATATGAAGGGACATGCATGCTACTAAGAGTATCGGTGAACAACTATAAACTACCTACTAACCTTCTACCTTAATCCTCGACCTCCACACCTTCCTATCAAGGGTCATGTCCTCAGTGAGCTGAAGCAGCGCCATGTCGTGTCTAATCACCTCTCCCCAGTGCTTCTTAGGCCTACCTCGACCTCTTCTCAAACTCTCCATAGCCAACCTCTCACACCTCCTGACAGGAGCATCAATGCTTCTTCTCTTAACATGTCCGAACCATCTCAGCCTCGACTCCCGCATCTTGTCCTCCACAGAGGCTACTCCCACTCTGTCCCGGATAGCTTCATTCTTAATCCTATCTCTCTTGGTACACCCACACATCCATCTTAACATCCTCATCTCTGCTACTCTCATCTTCTGCAGGTGGGAGTTCTTGAGTGGCCAACACTTAGCCCCATACAGCATAGCCGGTCGAACCACCGCTCGATAAAACTTACCCTTAAGTCTTAGCGACACATTCCTATCACACAAGACACCGGAAGCGAGCCTCCACTTCATCCATCCCGCTCCGATGCGATGTGCGACATCTTCGTCAATCTCCCCGTTACCCTGGATAATAGACCCGAGATACTTAAAACTCGCTCTCTTAGGGATAACTTGAGCATCAAGCTTAACCTCTACATCTGCATCATGGGTCCCGTACTGAATTTGCACTCCAAGTATTATGTCTTGGTTCTACTCAGTTTGAAACCTTTAGACTCCAAGGTCTGTCTCCAAACCTCCAACCTCGCGTTAACTCCGCTACGCGTCTCGTCAATCAACACTATATCATCGGCAAATAGCATGCACCAAGGCACCTCCCCTTGGATGTGTCGCGACAGTACATCCATCGCCAAGGAAAATAAAAATGGGCTAAGAGCCGATCCCTGGTGCAACCCCATCACCACAGGGAAATGCTCCGAGTCACCCCCCACACTCCTCACCCGAGTCTTAGCATCATCATACATATCCTTAATCACCCTAATGTACGCTACCGGAACGCCACTAACCTCCAAACACCTCCATAGGACCTCCCTCGGTACTTTATCGTATGCTTTCTCAAGGTCAATAAACACCATATGCAAATCCTTCTTCCTCTCCCTGTACTGCTCCACTAATCTCCTTACCAGATGAATCGCTTCCGTAGTCGAACGCCCCGACATGAATCCAAACTGATTCTCGGTAATAGACACGCACCTCCTCACCCTGGCCTCCACCACCCTCTCCCAAACCTTCATACTGTGACTCAACAACTTGATACCCCTATAATTGTTGCAATTTTGGATATTACCCTTGTTCTTGTAAAGCGGAACCATCGTACTCCACCTCCATTCTTCGGGCATCTTCTTTGTCTTAAAAATAACATTAAATAGCCCAGTGAGCCACTCCAAACCTGCCCGCCCCGTGCTTTTCCAGAATTCCACCGGAATTTCGTCTGACCCCGTCGCTCTGCCCCTGCACATCTTACGCATCGCCCCTTCCACCTCATCTACCGTAATCCGCCTACAATACCCAAAATCCCGCCGACTCTCGGAGTGCTCCAACTCTCCCAGCACAATGTGTCTATCCCCCTCCTCATTCAACAGTTTATGGAAGTATGACTGCCATCTTCTCCTAATAAGTGCCTCGTCTATCAACACTTTGCCATCCTCGTCGTTGATGCACTTGACTTGGTCTAAGTCGCGGGCTTTCCTCTCCCTCACCTTGGCCAACCGGTACAACCTCTTGTCCCTGCCTTTGCCCTCGAGCTCCTCGTACAAACGAGCAAATGCCGCGTTCTTAGCCATCGTAACCGCTAACTTCGCCTCTTTCTTTGCCTTTCTGTAACACTCCCGATAAGTCCTTTTTTCCTCCTCGTTTGTACTCTCCACTAGCAATACAAAAAGAATTTAACGTTAAATATCAAACTGCATTTTGCCACAATTCACAAGCAATTGCAATAATCATGCATTACAAAAGGCCCAAAATGATTAGGTTTTATCTACATATTCTTATAGGACAACAAGTACGACCACCACTTAATCCAAAACTAGTTGGGCGCCCATATTCTTTACAAATTAATTAAAGAAAGCCTACTCTTATTGTTGTTCGTTTTCTTTCTTTACGGGATGGGGAGGACCATAGAGGTGAAGTGCGAGCAGTTGCACAAATCTTTCCCCCATTCACGCTTCATAGCTATCACATAGAGTCAAATTTTAACCTCAATTTACCCCATAAAGAAGGAATCATGACTAAAATGTGAAGTTCTTGCCAATCCTTTCTACCACCCCTCCTCCCCTCACTCCCTCGTTTATCCTTCTCATTTAACTAGCTTCCTCTATCATGTAGTGACATCTTTTTAACTTCGACCGTTTCTTAAAGAAGGAACCATGACAGACGCAAAGTCCAAGCTATTAATAGTTCCAATATAGTCACTCCCTTATCTTTCATTACTTTCTAAGAAGTTTATATCCAATATAGCCACTCTCTTATCTTTCATTACTTTCTAAGAAGTTTATATCCAATATAGCCACTCTCTTATCTTTCATTACTTTCTAAGTTTGTAGGCAGCAAATATTTGGTGGCTGCTTTTTAGACGGAAACTATAAATTGGAGAGAATGAGTCCGACAAAATGTCTCCTGAAAATACCACGTCAAACCACTTGAGAAAACTGGATAGTGGTTATGGCAACTTTCTCTTGTCTCCACGAGATATCTTTCAAAGTCTTGTATTAATCGGACAAAAAGATGTGGGATTCTAAAAACCTTCTGATCCTACATTTCCAACAGACGGATGAAGAGGCAAGAATAGCTGATGGAAAACAGGCAACAGGTGTAGATATACACCAATAATACTTCAGCTCCTTCCTAAATACAGAATGCTTCGGAAATCGTGGGTGTTCACTGTCTACTCTTCACTAAGCAAACTACAGTTTTTATCAGAGTGACCATTAAGTCCACTTTACAAATAAAACCATAGCCGACACATTTCTTCCTTCTAAAACACTTGGTCATACCTAAAAAACTTATCATTGATCTCATACCATGCAACAACCTATAGCAAAAAGTTACAAAATTCTAAGATCAAGCTAATAAGGGAGTATGGATAATACTAATACATAATTTTGTGATTAGACAGCTAATTGGCCACATTGTGACCTGATGCACACCAATGAGGTTAAGTCGTTCTTCAAAAAGCTAGAAATCACTTGACTATTCAAACTACAGAAAGTATACCTGAACGAAAGACAATGGTGCCCTAAGAATTGGATAAAGTAAGTACCAAGTCCAGGAGCATTTTTTGCTGATCCAATCAATCGAACATTATGATCTAGAGGAAGATAAACATTCAAACAATTCTTCCATGTGTACCAACTAGTCTGAATGACGTCAACATAACATCTTCTTTTTGATAAGTATGTCAATATAACATTTAACTAGAGCACTATTCAAAACGTCCTTTCCACCTAAAACTTCCCAGCAACCGAAGTAAAGAGAGTTTCATAACTCCTAGATAAAAGAATCACAGATCAGTGGTCCAGCCTTCTCTCTGCTAAATATTAACTTTATCATTCAAATCCATCAGCACCAAAGCTATATTCCATTCTAGAAACCTTCCAAGGGAATCCTGCAGCGAATTGGCGGGGAAAAAGGGGGGGGGGGGGTAGGGGGTATGGTACAAGTAGCGTCTTA